>NC_047140.1:30695589-30995589 GCF_009829125.3 Periophthalmus magnuspinnatus
GCCTGAGTGACAATACACAAGGAGGGGGGCAGGGACGCTGACAACACCGGCTATTCACACACCACGAAGAAAAGAACACACAAACTAAAGGGTATGAAACTGGACACACACTCAAGTGTTCTCAGCATCGTTCACTTAACATCTTTGAGCTTATAGTTTGTTAGTTGATAAATGTTGCAGTGTGTTATTGCTGCGTTTCAGATGACATCACAATATTCTATAGATCAATAATATTTAATACAGATGGAGGGCAGGTGATTTTTTATGTAATGCTGCAAGATCATGGGTCATTTGTGCATTTACATAGTTTTTTCATAGCAAAGTACAATGTTATCAATAGAAAAACTGGCTTTTGCCCCAATCTGGAAGTATTTTCAAGTTCTATGATATAAAAACCACTAATACAGTTTCATTTTGAACTTCATAAACAGCCAAAACAACTAATGCTTCCTTCCTTCTGACAACGCAAGGCTCAAAAGTTCAATTATTTACACAAAAAAAACAACAACAACAAACTCTTTCACTCACCCACTTCCACAGAAGAGGGAACCAACCCCATTTGTTCTGGTCTGTTATGGTCAACTTCTACTCCAAAATGTCTTCCTAAAGCAGGAAAGCAGTCTGCAAAATTCTCCTAATCTCCTAATCTCCGTGTAGTTGAAAATGTCCAGCCACTAAGACATTGTCCGTATGTATCCAGATGTGACAAGAGATTTAAGGGAGCTCCAGGCCTTCACCTCCCCCTCGTCGGAATAACTACCAGCTCCAATCTGTGAGGAGTGATTTTATAAAGCCATCGGCGTAGACTCTAATCCAGTTACTGACCCACCAGTTTGCAGAACCCCCCAAGTCCAACGATAGTCCCAGCCTCTGACGCACACAGATGCTCTCAAACAGACCATTGTGCGCACTAAATGTACAGACTATTGTCACACAAACACACAACTATAATCACAAATCAATTCAGCCTTAAACTCACAGCTAAGAAACAGAAGATTATCTAAATAAATGTGAGAGTCACTGAGGAGGACAAACCTGACACTGAGCCGTCATGTTTTTTACTGGAGGATTTTGTTTCTTGTTTGAAAGAGTTTTCATCGTCTGCATCCCCGTCTCCCCACCAAGACGGTTGTCCGTACAGCGGTGTCCCACGATGCAAAGCGGCAATGTCCCCTATGGCAGATAGACAAATGCAGTTATAAACACAAGTAAATACATGCAAAGTACTAGTCCAATAAGGCTTATCTGGTCTTCTGATAATTTATTTTGATTAGGGATGCACCAATACCACTTTTTGCAAAACGAGTATGAATACTTCATTTTGAGTCCTCACCGATACCGATACCAGACATTATTTTTACAGGGGTTTGATTATAGTGGTAAATCTAATTAATTTCATACAATTGTTATAGTATAGCCTACTTAGAATACTTACTCGAGAGGCTGTTTAAAACTTCTACTGAAATCACTGTAGTTTGGTATAATTCCAAAATAATTTACCTGCCTTTAATATTTACCACTTCCTCTTTACAGACTGCGCTCCAAATTTTTTTTAAAATAATTATTAATAGTAAAGGTATACAACATTTGTGGCATAACAGAACAGTTCCACAATTAAAGTCAGAACAGACAGATTATTATAACGAAGTACAGAACAGAAAAAAAAGTTTAAAAAAAAAAAATAAAAATAAAATAATAATAATAAATATAGATAAATGAATAGAAAAAAAAAATATAAACTAAACCAAATTAACTCCAACTAGCTCCAAACTAACTGCTAATGAGCTAACTGCTAAAGAGCTAACTGCTAATGAGCTAACTGCTAATGAGCTAACTGCTAACGAGCCACAGTTAGCATAACAGTGAGTGTTGTTACTTTTACCACGGCCACACTTTCACACATATAGACATGCTTTACCTCTTTTAAAAGCTCTGAACTCGCTCTGTTCAGTCGCTAAATGTGTTTGCCAATTACAATCATTTACACTGCAGCACAAGCACGTAATTGTCAGCGCAAATTAGCATCATTAGCATGCTAGTGACGTAAACACAAGGACTGCGTTGATATCCTCCGTGAACTATAAAAACCTTTAGAGTCCTAAACATTCTTAAAGCTCATGTGACAGTCTGATGTTATTAAACCTGATCTTAATGTGCAGAACAGTGAATGTGTTTCTTTATGTTCACCTTGGTCAGACTCAGGGCTCAGAGGTCAGAGGTCAGAGATAGCTGTGAGACCTAGGTCAGCTACAGTGGTATCGGCAGCTCATTGTGGAGTACGAGTCCTGGAACCTGGTGTCGAACTGATACCCGATAATTTTAATAGATTCTTTTTCAGGCCAAATGTTTTCATCCCTGACATTTTGGACACGAGCGCTTTTCCTCTGTGGTCACGTGACGCTGCTGTGACGTGTCCAATCAGCTGTCAGGTATGAAAAACTAAAGCTGGGTGTGAAAAAGTAATCTTTAAAAATATACATAAATATTATAAATTACAGTCATTATTTAGTGTAGTATGTGTTTTTATTATAATTGTTGTATCAAAATTGGTACTGGAGGATCAAGCTTTTCTTTAGCATCACAATCAAATTTATTTTAGCTTCATAACACTGACATAGACAGATCTACCGACTCTTCTACACCATCACGATACTGGTATTGGATATCGACTTTCAAATATCGGTTCTCTGTTTTACTGGTCGTACTGGGCCCTGAAAGTTTCACCATATTTGAACTTTTTACACAAAGTTGTTCTGTAGTTAAATAGGAGATAATAACAGCTACATAACACATTTGGATCAGCTTTGTCTTATTTTATTTTTGTTTAAAGGAAATAAATACTGTTGTCAGTCTCTGCTCTGGTATCGATATTGATTAGCGGCAGATCCTTGAAGCTTTAGTATCAGAGCGGGAAAAGCTGGATCAGCACATCTCTACCAACAACACCATAACAAGCTCATTGAGTTACATTTGCATTACGTTTAGTGCCTAATACGCAGCCTGCGACCTCTACTTAGACTAAAATAGAGCCGTAAAAAGAGAGTAATTCTAGTCTTTCCCAAACAACACCACAGCCTTGTCTCTTTTATATAATAGTCCAACGTTAACATCCTGTGTGCCTCCCACCAAAACACCCCCTTCTTTAGAATATGGGTTTAATGCCACTCTGTTGATAATTATAGACACAATTTTCCAAAGGGGGGGGGTAAAAGCACGTGCCCGTCGTATAAAAGTGAATATACACGAAACCTGGCATTAAAGGAACACTGTGTCTTAAAGATGGAGTAAGGGTGGCATTAAAACGCATCTGTAACCTGTGAAAATTACAAACTAACACAGTTTATTTGACTGTATGAGTTAAAATGGGAACTGCCTGATGTTTGGACCCACCCTCTCATTCAGTGTTTTTTTGCTTCATTTTACTCGATATCTGTGTAAACCCTCAGTTGTTCAGGTCTTTTGCTTCATTTTTACTACTTTCTACATTCAAAATACACAGAAAATATCAAATATATGAAGCAAGATATATGGAATTATGTAGTAAAGAAAAAAGTTAAATAACTCAGAAAAATATTTAGCAGAGTTATTATATTTTTTCATGAAGTTTAATGAGAGGGTGTGTCCAAACGTTTGATTGGTTTAAACATAAACGTTGTTTTTTTCTTTATTTTTACTACTTTCTACATTTTATAAACCCACAGAAAACATCAAATATATGAAGCAAAATATGTGGAATTATGTAAATTAGTAAAGAAAAAAAATGTAATAACAAAGTGAAGGCAGATACTTTAAGGATTTGAATATATAAAATTAAATAATAAAATGTAGATTTATTCAGTTCTTTTCTTTGTTATATGCATAATTCAATATATCTTATTTAATATATTTGATGTCTTCTGTTTGTATATAAAATGTAGAAAGTAGTAAAAAAAAAAAAAACATTGAATGAGAGAGTGTGTCCAAACCTTTGACTGGTCGTATGTGTTTGCGTTTAGGAGACCACATTAATTGCTATATTATTTTATTATTATTTATTTATTTATTTGTATTATTTATTTATTTAATTCTCACAATCTGTTCTTATACGAGCTCGAAAAGGAGTGGGAAGAAGAAAACTTGTCACGTCTCACCTTTAACTTCCATCAGGACACAAATCGAACACTTTATGTTTCCTGTTCATTTTATAATATTGAGGTTTACATTATGACATGTTGTGACCATATTATTATATATATATTATATTATATTATACAAGAGACACTTAATCTGTACCAACACACAAGCCTCATATGGCCTTGTATCAATATCTGGACCTCACTCAGGACCTCAGTATATCCTGATATTGCACGAAATTAACTCTTGTGAATGTTAATCCATGTTCTAATGCTGTTTCCTCCTCAAAAACGTACTGGAGTTGTGTTTTTTTTTTATTCACACATGTTTGAGTAACACTTTTATTCGTCTGTAACATCTCCAAACCTGAAAATGCTCCGTTCCACCTTGTGATGTCATGAAGTGGTAGTTTTCCACCCCACAGCTCCTTTTACCTTTAGTTCTTTAGTAAATGTGTCATTAGTTTATCTCATAATGTCATAATTAAAATAAAGTAAAATGTTTTTGTATTTATCAGGATTTATTTTGAAGCTGTTTAAGAAAAAAAATCCACATTGTAACTTTTTTTCAATGCAGAAAATCAGTGGTGGAAGTAGTACTGCATTTTGTTACTTAAGTAAAAGTACAAATACAGGGGCAAAAGATTACTTGAGTAAAAGTATCACATGAAAAAATTGACTTAAGTAAAAGTATTTACGTTTTCTGTTTAATGTACTTAAAGAGTAAACAGTAAAAGTATTTTGCAGAGATTTTTAGAACTATTAAAGCGTCAAATGTAGTGATTTTGATAAAGAATTTAGCTCATTTTAATGATTCAGTCCATCTGTTTCAATCTGTTCCACCTTGTGATGTCATGAAGTGGGAGTTTTCAAGTTAAAAATCTACCTTTTACCTTTAGTTGAGTAGAGATTGACTTGAAATGATCCAAATGATTCTATAAATGAAGGTGTGTGGAGTTTAAAAACACAGTGGAGCACTTCCTGTATCACCACATGATGACATCACAAGGTGGAACGGAGCGTTTTCAGTTTGAGAGAAGAAAGAACAGAACGTAAATCTGAAGGGTTTGTGCTTTAAACATGTGTGAATGAAACAAAAACACAACTCCAGGTCTGTTTGTGACGAGGAAACGACATTAGAACAGAGATCAGACCCTTTAAGAAACAAACTATATTTCAGTTTTCGTAGTTGTGTATTTAAAGTCGTGTTTACCTCCCATCTTGTCGTCTGGTTTCTGAGCGTCTGCGGGTTTTGCTGATGACTCTTTAGAGGAAGCGGCCCCATCAAGTGGCCTCTGGGCGCTGCTACCAGACGACTTAAGAGCCTTCATGGGAGACTTAGCTGGAGATCTGGGTGTAGCGGTCGGGGCAGTGGTTTCATTATTGGGCTTTTTGCTGAGCTGCAGTCCACTGGTGAATTTCTCATGCTGAAGGAATAACGTCACAGTTTATACGACACAAACGAACATGAAAAACAGCAGTAAGATGAGAGGGAAATGAATTTTTTTACCTTAAGCGCTTCCTCTGGCACGGTCAGCTCCCCTTGTACGACCGTGAACAGGTTGGTATGTGAAACGAGCAGGTTAAGGATGCATTTTTATGTTGTGGGGTTATTGGTTTCCTGTATGTATAGTGATTGTGCTGTGTTTATAGCTGTTAGGATTTGGGGGTTTTTTGCATTTCCTGTGCTGTTTTCCCTCGTCCCTTCTGTATTTGAGCCTGGAGCTGGGCGGAGACTCTGGCACCACCTCCGCACACCTGCTTCAGATCGAGGAATCAACCTGTGAGTACAAAAGGACTGAGGACCTGACACTCGGGGCCAGATCGTCTTGTCATTTTCCGTTTTTTTCTTCATGTCACGCTTTGGTTTATTTGTTCGTGTATCCACCGCGAGCCACTCTGCACCTCTGTCTCCGACCCAGCTCTCCATGTCTGCTACGTACACCTCAGCCTCTGACCCTGCGACCCGCGACCTGCTCCAAGACGACACCGCTCCTGACTGTCACGTATCTGCAAATAAACTCTGTTGAACTGTTTCCCAAGTCTGTATCTTTGGTCCCTAGCATAAACTGTATAAAGACGTGGACTGAGTGAGTGCGACGTCACCCACAGCGTTCAGCTTCAGTGCTAACTTGCTAGCAGTTATAGCGGCCAATTTGGAACAGAGTGTCATATTTGAAATTCATAGCAACCAAAGAGTCAATCTGGAGCGAGGCTGTTGAATGTAACGGCTCTTCCTGCTCGCACCGCTGGTTTAGCAAGGAACGCTTAGCAACGCTGTCAATCAAACATGTAGCGGGAGACACAATAGTGAAATAAAAATACTACGATCATGTAGAGTGGGTTAATACGAACATTTTAAGGCCAAAATGAGAGAAAGGACAGTTTTCTAATGCAAACTGAGTTGATGCAGCCTAAGCGTGCCCATAACTACTCCAAGTTCCATATTTGGAGTTCTGACCGTCTGCTTAGCAATGCTGTCAATCAAACCTGTTGCTAGGGAAAGAAGGCGCCTAATTTGTCTGTTACTAATGATCATACCTTGATTTACGGACAAAATAGCAAAATAAACGTACCAGGATCATATAGAGCGGCTTAATATGAACATTTAAGACCAAAATGACAAGTTTGACAGCAGCAGGTACAGAGAGAAGCGTCAAATTTTCAATGTTCACTTCCTATTCGGCGGCTAGCAGGTTAGCTATGTCCATTTATATATAGTCTATGGTGTACAGTGAGTGTGTTGTGTGTGTGTTTGCGGTTCGTTTCTCTGTCCTGTAAACTGTCTGACATCAAACTCCAGAGGAAATGAAGATGTTGGCTATAATCTTCACACATTTACAGTTTTTGCTAATACGTGCTGCCCCTTTACAAATAAATAAAACAAATAATAACGGAAACACAC
Source organism: Periophthalmus magnuspinnatus (assembly GCF_009829125.3). NCBI lineage: Eukaryota > Metazoa > Chordata > Actinopteri > Gobiiformes > Gobiidae > Periophthalmus > Periophthalmus magnuspinnatus. The sequence continues at coordinate 30,702,607 of NC_047140.1, forward strand.
GCACAATAGTGAACAAGCAGCTGAAACATGAATCATCTTTACAGTGTAATGTAGTAGAAACAAAATACCAAGGGTTAATCGCAAATTACAAGAATGAAGAAGTAAAAACAACAGTCGTCATTAGATGTGTTTGTTATGAGGAAGTGAAAGGATATCATAGCCAAACCTCAGCTTGTCCTCCAGCTTCAGAGTGATGTACATCTGCTCCTGAATGCGAACATCGTTTACAAAAGTCTGCAGAGGAACAACAGGGAAAAGCAGAATTAGTTTATGACATAATGATCGGTATCAGCTGTTACACTGAGGAGGAAGTGGTTTTACTGTGGGACAAGTCTTACTTCCAGTGGTATTCACACTTTTGAAGCTTTATAAGACTCAAAATCTGCGTGAAATTCTTTTACGTTCTAGTACATTTTTAATACTTTTACTTAAGTTGAGTTTTTCATGTGATACTTTTAGTTTCACGTATAATAATAAATTTTGTTCTCCATTCAGCAGAATCACAGAGCGCTACAACAAAAAAGAACTTTAAAATACTAATTGCTAAAAGATAAAAACATCAACAATAAGCTTTTCTAAATAAAAAGGTCTTTAGATAAGTTTTAACAAAAAGTCCAGGCTCTGTGTGGCTCTCAGCTGGACATCGAGGTGATTCCATTCCACTTGTGTATTTTTTTGCTCTGGTATCTTGTACTTGTACTTAAGTAACAAAATTGAGTACTTCTTCCACCACTTGGGCATAAATGAAAAGTATTAAAGCCCCTATATGACACAAAACTGACTCTTCTGAGCTTTAATCCGTGTTATAATGCTTTTTCCTCCTCAAAAACAGACCTGGAGTTGTGTTTTGCTTCATTCACACATGTTCGAGTGACTCTTCATTATTAGTCTGTCTGTATTTCCAAAGCTCAAAACGCTCTATTCCACCTTGTGATGTCATTAAGTGGCAGTTTTCAAGTTAACATCTTACCTTTTACCTTTAGTTCAGTCGAGATAAGTGGCAATTCTACGACTGAAATCATCCAAACGATTCTAGAAATGAAGGCGTGTGGAGTTTAAAAACACAGCGGAGCACTTCCTGTATCACCACATGATGACATCACAAGGTGGAACAGAGCGTTTTACTGCAGGACCATTTGTGATGTGAACATAGACAATAGCGTAACGTAGCATAGGGCCCTTTAATTTACAGTTAACACACACACGCAGAGTTTTCCCACTATAAAGACAAATGTACTACTAATTACTATAGTAGCGTAGTAGCAGTGTAGTAGTAGTACACACTGTATAAAATATCTTTCTCTTCTGTTCCCATTTTCTATTTCTACCACTCCCTGCAGTGGTCAGGTTTCGCAGAGCGCCACATGAAACCCAACGCCGCACGCACATTCTTGTCTTTACCAAAGCAGCAATAAAACTCAAGAAAAACCCGGATTCTCTCTGAAATGACACACTCCCGACGCTCCCGACGCCCTGACTCAGCACCGGGAAAACATCCTTTGAAACCAGTTTAAAGAAGGACACGGTTTATGATAAAGCAGGAAGTGGCAGTGACTCGGTTTCCTGTCTGAGGCTGTGGAGGATGTGAGCGACGTGGTGCAGATGTGTCCAGTGTGTGGGCAGTGACTGAGCGAGTGATGAAATATGAACTGTACAGGAGTTACTCAGCGCAGAACGGGAAAATCAATGTGTGTTTTCAGGCTTCAGGTTCCCGAGGATGAAACTTTCACCTTAACCTCCTGAGACCTGGTGTCCTCATCTGTGGAAAGCACATTTTGGGTTGTTTAGGCCACAGTGCAAATTTTTAGAAGAACAGCAACAAGAACATGTTCAATTTTGAATATTTTTAAGAGTTTAGAATATTTATTTATTTATTTTGATTTTTTTATTATTATTTTTTTTTATTGTATTTCATTTTTTAAATTTAATTATTATTTTTTATTGTATTTTTTTATTTTATTTTATTTTATTTTATTTTATTTTATTTTATTTTATTTTATTTTATTTTATTTTATTTTATTTTATTTTATTTTATTTTATTTTATTTTATTTTATTTTATTTTATTTTATTTTATTTTATTTTATTTTATTTAAAGGCATATGTCAGCAGCACAAATGAGACACATTGTTCCTAGAGGCGCAATTGTTTCTCATTTTGATTTGTACACAAAATATATGTGTTCAAGCTCTTAATAGTTTTTGCAAATAAAGTCCTGCAGGAGCTCGGGTCTCAGGAGGTTAAATCAGAACTACTGTGTTTGTGTCTGCTCTGTATCTGTTATAAACTACATCACCGTGGATCACAGTGATTTAATTTACACATTTTAAATCACAATATTCAACCAAAACGACTTAATAAAACTTGCGTGTTTGAAAACTGCGGTGTTCAATGGAAGCTGACGTTGGACAACTGCAGGTGGCGCTAACGAACAGCACATTTTTTTTCATTTGTACCAAAATAACTACGCGACGCCAGCGAATCCCACGAGTATTACTGATTAACAAAATACAGTTGGAGAGTAGAGAGCAGTGGGCGTGTGCTGGTGAAGGTGAAAGGCCAGCGCTCTAGCTAAGCACAAGTTCTGATTGGTTAGAGCGGTCACATGGTACGACGTAAACAAGCGTGTGAGCGACGTGAATGAGCCAAACTGCCCTGAACGAGCGGCAGAAGCCCCTGGAAGCATAAACGTTATCATTTATAATTTGTAATTTGGTCTTAGTTTAGTCCTAGTTTAGTCCTGTTTAGTCCATGTTTAGTCCTGGTTTAGTCCTGGTTTAGTCCTGTTTTAGTCCTGTTTTAGTCCATGTTTAGTCCTGTTTTAGTCCATGTTTTAGTCCTGTTTTTAAGTCCATGTTTAGTCCTGGTTTAGTCCTGTTTTAGTCCATGTTTAGTCCTGTTTTAGTCCATGTTTTAGTCCTGTTTTTAAGTCCATGTTTAGTCCTGGTTTAGTCCTGTTTTAGTCCATGTTTAGTCCATGTTTTAGTCCATGTTTTAGTCCTGTTTTAGTCCATGTTTAGTCCATGTTAAATCCTGTTTTAGTCCATGTTTAGTCCATGTTTAGTCCATGTTTAGTCCTGTTTTAGTCCATGTTTAGTCCTGTTTTAGTCCATGTTTTAGTCCTGTTTTAGTCCATGTTTAGTCCATGTTTAGTCCTGGTTTAGTCCTGTTTTAGTCCATGTTTAGTCCTGTTTTAGTCCATGTTTTAGTCCTGTTTCAGTCCATGTTTAGTCCATGTTTAGTCCATGTTAAATCCTGTTTTAGTCCATGTTTAGTCCTGTTTTAGTCCATGTTTAGTCCTGTTTTAGTCCTTGTTTAGTCCATGTTTAGTCCATGTTTAGTCCTGGTTTAAACTCTTGACATGCTCCATTGAGAACAGTTCATTGACTTTAATGTGGGGCCATGTTTAGACCTGGGGCTTGTTCACAACACACAACACACAACACACACCACACAACACACACCACACAGCACACACACTGACAACAGGAACATAAGGATGACTGTTTTTTAAGTAAAGGCTCTAAAGAGTTAAAACACTGCTGTCTGTGTCGTCCATGTTCTTTGTCACAGTCGATCGAGCCATATTTCAGCACTCTCTGTGTCACTACATCACTGTGTACATTTTTAAACCTATCATGTGTGTGTTGTGCTCTTTACATCTACACACACTCGGGTTGTCAAAAGTATCAAAAATAAGATGCTAATCGATACCAAAACAGTCTCGTTCCTACCTGGACGCTGAGGGATTACACAGATATAAGGCCACATGAGAATATAAACAAAGTACGACCATTAAATGTTGAAAATCACAGTAAACTGTCGTCTAAATAAAGTTGTTTGAGTATTTCCGGTGTGTCCTTACCCCATTCAAACTGCCCAGATCTTTGACTTTGTGCTCGTCAGTTCCGGGCTCATAGTTGATGACGGCGTGTTGTTTGTCCACACTGCGGGACTGTAAACATAACAAAGAGGCGTGTCAGGTGTATTTATATAGTACAACTGGTACACACAGTATAGTACAACTGGTACACAAAGTATTTCAAAGTGCTTTACGGAATAAGAAAGACATTAAAATCAAAATACAAAAAATCAAAAAATAAATAATCATCATTAGCTGCATAAAACGATTCTGACCATGTTTAGTCCTGGTTTAGTCCTTGTTTTAGTCCATGTTTAGATCTGGTTTAGTCCTGGTTTAGTCTTTGTTTAGTCCATGTTTAGTCCTTGTTTAGTCCATATTTAGTCCTTGTTTAGTCCACATTTAGATCTGGTTTAGTCCATGTTTAGTCCTTGTTTAGTCCAGGTTTAGACCTGGTTTAGTCCTGCTTTAGTCCTTGTTTTAGTCCATGTTTAGTCCTTGTTTAGTCCAGGTTTAGATCTGGTTTAATCCATGTTTAGTCCTGGTTTAGTCCTTGTTTTAGTCCATGTTTAGATCTGGTTTAGTCCTGGTTTAGTCTTTGTTTAGTCCATGTTTAGTCCTTGTTTAGTCCATATTTAGTCCTTGTTTAGTCCACATTTAGATCTGGTTTAGTCCATGTTTAGTCCTTGTTTAGTCCAGGTTTAGACCTGGTTTAGTCCTGCTTTAGTCCTTGTTTTAGTCCATGTTTAGTCCTTGTTTAGTCCAGGTTTAGATCTGGTTTAGTCCATGTTTAGTCCTGACTCTGGGCACCAACAGGAGACCAGAACTAAACCAGAACTAAACCAGAACTAAACCAGAACTAAACCAGAACTAAACCAGGACTAAACCAGAACATTAAACCTTTGATTCTTGACATGTTTTTGATGTCAAAGCTGCAGATGTGTCTGTTAAAGTTCATAAAGTTCATAAAGTTCATAAAGTTCATAAAGTTCATAAAGTTCATAAAGTTCACATCTGAGTCCATTAGACTTGAAACTGGAGGTGACTCATCTGATGATTCTGAACCAGACGCTCGCACTGACAGGACCATTTTATTACAGAGCTGCAGATGAAGGACGATGTAGGAGGTACAAATATTGATTTTCTGTGGCGTCGAGTTCAGTTATAGCACATTACAAACCGAGAAGAGCTCACAGGGAACGCACCAAGAATTTAGAAGATAAGGAAGAAAATGCAAAGAATCAGCCAGACCTCGATGTGTAGTGGCTTTTTTTATAGTAAACGAAAAATGATTTTGTTTGAACGAGTGAGGAGTGACACAACAGAGGCTTTTTTAACATAATCAAGTCTTTTGTGCCAGGGAAAATTAGCAACAAAAAAAGAAAAATAAGAAAGAAACAAAGGAGAAATAATAATAATTTAGTGGCATTCCATTTTTTGGATTAATTTACATTTTTTAAAATATATGTTCTCCCTTTTCTCTTTAATCTCTGAATATTCTGAGTATTCTAAGTATTCAGAATGCAGTACTCTGATCACAATGAAATATCAAACATTTATTTAAACTCTTTTTAAATTATGTTTATGATCTGCAACACGAGTCAGATCTGTGCACCGGCTCCTGGATCCACACTTACGAGTCAGATCTGTGCACTGGCTTTTGGCTCCATGGTTACGAGTCAGATCTATGCACTGGCCTACAATTACAAGTCAAATTTGTGCACTGGCTCTACGCTTACGAGCCAGATCTGCGCACTAGCTCCACGCATATGAGTCAGATCTGCGCACTGGCTCCACACTTACAAGCCAGATCTGTGCACTGGCTCCACACTTACGAGTCAGATCTGCGCACTGGCTCCACGCTTGAGAGTGAATGAATCTGTGTTAGTTTTAAAATGTGAAATGTTTAGAGATGGTGGTTCTATTATAAAGAATTTTAAACATAAAAATAAAAATTTGATAAATATTAATGTCATAATAAATATTAAGAATGTTAAGTTTTAGTAGCATTAATATTCTGTTCGAAGTTTTAGCCTATAAACAATTAAAAAACTTGAATTATTTGAGGTCAGAGGTCAGATTAGAGTCGAGTTTCTTTACAATTTGATGCACAGAAACAGGTTTTTTGAGTAGCAGGACACATTTTTTTTGTATTTCTCACATTTGGTCGATAAACTGTGAGCGTACAGAGGCGTGGAGCTGGTGTAAAGAGACGGAGCAGAGGACACAACGCTCACACTGTAAACATTTCTCTCTGAGGCTAAAATACTCGATATAATGAGACGACTGACCTCATTTTAAAGTTATGAAAAATTACAGCTGTCAAAACTATTTCATGCTTATTTTCAAAAACCAGAAAGTTGCCAGAAGGGGGACACAGAGAGCTGATAACACGATCCAAACAGTGAAAATAAACACGGCCGCTCACGTGACGAGGCTTTGGATCAATAAAATGAGTCACATGAAGGTGAACGAAAAAGAGAACAAACGTCAAGATCACATTAAAACTCCTATACTACAAAAAAAATGACTCTTGTGAGCGTTAAGTCGTGTTCTAATGATGTTTCCTCTCCAAAAACAGACCTGAAGTTGTGTTTTGTTTCATTCACACATGTTTAAGTAAAGCTCAAAACGCTCTGTTCCACCTTGTGATGTCATAAAGTGGCATTTTTCAAGTTAACATCTAACATTTACCTTGAGTTCAGTAGAGATAAGTGGCTATTCCAGGACTGAAATGATCCAAACGATTCTAAAAATGAAGGTGTGTGGAGTTTAAAAACACAGTGGAGCACTTCCTGTTTCACGACATGATGACATCACAAGGTGGAACTGAGTGTTTTTAGTTTGAGAGAAGAACTCGGGTTAAATCTGCAGGGTTTGTGTGGTGAATGAAACAAAAAAAAACACAACTCCAGGTCTGTTTGTGATGAGGAAACGACAAACTTCACAACATTTATACATGTAATTATTTTTTTGTTTGTTTTATTTGTCAGTTTTTTTGTAAAATCCTCACACTAAAAGTTACACAATGTTATGCACTATATGACACTATAAAGTTATGAAGTGTTGTGGTTGTTTTTGAGTCTTTATAATAAAAAAACATACGCTCAAATCAAAAGGACGACAGGATTTGACCGAAATAAAGTTTGTCGTGTGTGTTATGGTGCTGCCCTTCACGTATCTGCCCCACTTACTAATAATAGTGACCAGTGAAGAGACTCGAGGTCACACACGGATCTGCGTCCAAAAATATACTACATACTACGATAAATACTAGTACTAGCGCATGAAGAATGAAGTTTTTAAGAACAAGAATAATGAAAAAATCTGCTTTATTGAGCTTGTGTCTCTATAGTTGTATCATTCTGTTATAATTTACACGTTTTAAATCACAATATTCATCTAAAACGACTTAATAAAAGAAATAAATCCGCTGAGTTTTGAGTTAGAAAACTGCAGCGTCCGATGGAGCCGTAAACGTCAACACAATAAAGACGCGTGTAGCTGTCGGCGCCCCCTATTGGACAGATGCACGTCGCACTAGAGCAGTGGATTTAAAAAAAAAATTTGGACCAAAATGACGACGTGACGCTGCCGAATCCTACGAGTATCAACGATTAAGAAAATAAAACTGGAGAAGGAAGTGCGGACGTCACAGTGGAGGTGAAAACGGGGGTTGAAAGACAAAATGGCGGCTTCATAATAAACGGTTAAAGATTAAACTCAAACATAAATCACTCTACACAAAACCTCGAGAAGGTAAACGAGAAGGAAACGACTGGAACATGGTTAAAAATCTCTGAAAAGTCTGAGAAGGATTGAAATATAAGCTCTAATTCATCGATATCGTTTACTGCTGCGTATTATTAGCATTAGCATTAGCATTTTAGCACTAGGCTAACTCTCACCTGCAGCATGAGTTCGCAGTCATCCCGACCCACAAAGATCATCTCTCGGGGGAGTCGGTGACGTGTCCCTCCACTGCTCACCAGGAACCAGGAGGTCACGCTCATCTTGGCTCTGCGGCGGCCGCTACACGCCTCCGAGAAACAAAACAACACTTAGATTTTTACGATGAAGAAGCTACGATGTGATTTTCCAAGTTTACACACCTCTGGTCCAGGCTCAGTGTTGACAGACGGCTAAGAACAGCAGACCGCTAGGCCATCCTGAGGAGAAACAGAGGAAAACACGGACTGGGTTTTATCAACGTACGTTTAACTTTGTGCTTAAAATAGTTGACCTTCATTTCTGTAAAAAGGAATTGGCCCGAAACCATTTTAAAAGTTTAAATAAACAGTAAAAACACTACAACAAAACATGAGGCACATCCCTCTGATCACTGCCAGATGTGAGAGGAGGAAGTGATGGAGGAATGTTGGCCTGGCTCCAGATGGGACGCTTACTTTCTTTTCTCCTCGATAGGTCTCACTCTGTCTCTTATTCTCTTTCGTTCTCACTCTCTGTCTCTCTTCTTCCTCCTCTCTCCCTTGCCTCCTCCTCTTGTCTTTCCTCTTTCTCTCATCTCTCCTCCTCTCTCTGTCTTTCGTTCTTGGTTTCTCTCTTTTTCCATATCTTCTCTCCTCCTCTCCTCTCTCTATCCCTCCTCCTCTCTGCCTCCCTCTTTCTCTCGTCCTATTTTCTTTCCCTCCATCTCTCCTCCTCTTCTGTCTCATCCCTCTTCCTCCTCTCTCTCTTTCTATCTCTCCCCCCTACTCTCTTTCTCTCCATCCCTCCTCCTCTCCGTACCTCTCTGTATATCTCTCCTCCTCCTTTTCTTTCTTTCTTTCTCTGTATCTCTCTTCTTCTCTTTCTTTCTCTCTATACCTCCCCCTCTTCTCTCTTTCTCTCATCCCTCCTCATCTTCTTTCTCTGTTTCTCTCCATCTCTCCTCCTCTTCTCTCTCTTATCCTTCTTCCTTTTCTCTTTCTCTCCATCCCTCCTCTTCTTTCTCTTCATCCATCCTGCTCCTCTTTTCTTTCTCTCTCCATCCCTCCTCTTCTCTCTCTCTCCACTCCTCCTCTCTCTCAATCCCTCCTCCTCTTCTTTCTCTCTCTATCTCCCTCCATCCCTCCTCTTCTCTCTCCCTCCACTCCTCCTCTCTCTCAATCCCTCCTCCTCTTCTTTCTCTCTCTCTCTCCACCCCTCCTCTTCTTTCTCTTTCCCTCCTCCTCCTCATTTCTTTTTCTCTCTCCATCCGTCCTCTTCTCTCTCTCTTCACCCCTCCTCTCTCTCCACCCATCCTCCTCTTCTTTTCTCTTTCCTCTCTCTCCGTCCGTTGCTCTAAACCAGGTCAAACTCGGTGTTTTCTTTTGACTTTTCTGTCTCACACAAACTTTACACAAGGATAATCCAAATCTGCAGAGAAAGTTCAACCACAAACATTTGTTTTTTCACACGTTTATTTTGCAGAAAATGAAGTGAAACTATGTGGACGTGTTTAATAAAAAGATGGGGAATTGTATTTGATGTAATTTTAATAAAACCTAGATCCAACTGTCCAAAAAAATCCAATCCAAACTAGTTTAGAGTCGATTTTGAAAGAATAAATGTGAGTTTTATTTACAAACAGCACAGATTAAAATGTGAAATTAACGTTGGAATCCATATTTATTAGATCTGGATACGAAAACCTTGAATTTAAAATTGCGATTTATCAAAACAATAGAGTAGAAGCGACCTCAGGGAAAGAAGACGCCTGATTTACAGACAAAAGAGGGAAATAAAAACCCCAGGATCATGTAGAGCGGGTTAATACAAACATTTATATAAACAGTCTATGATAAAAAACGGAAAAGAACACGTTTTTCTTGGCACATGGCCCAAACCTAAACCGTGCGCCTGACTGTACGACGGCGTTAACTCCATGTCACGCCAGAATATTGAGAAAAGCTCATCATCAGACACAGAATTAGAGATTACGCCACTGAGCCGCTGCTCCCTTGACCCCAAAACGCCAACTCCATAATCCTCTGGCGACATTTGAACCTTTTTTCACATTTATAAACTCATGTTATACGTTTAGACAGGGCCGGTGACAGATATTTCGGGGCCCCGGGGGAAGGGAGACTCAGGTGGGCCCCCCTTGAATATAAATTAATAGGAAGATGGTCCAATTCTGAGCCTCGACGACGGATTGTCTTAGGGGCCGAGGACAACGCTCTGCAACGAAATTAGACGAAACACTGTGTTGTTTAGGGCCCCCGAAGAAACTGAAGCATAGATCTGTTGCTATAGTACGTTTTGAAGTACAGTTAAAGTGAAATATTGCATTTAACTGATGAAACAACTTCAAGTCACTGACATATTAGCAATAACACAAGATAATCCCAGTAAATAATTTTTAAATAAACAGTATCATTAAAATTATAAATGCACAATAATGTTTTTTTTTCATGTCCGATGCAGATACTTATAGTTTAAAATTCAGAGGAACAGCTATCTCTTTGTATTTAAGCGTTAATATAAAGTTTTATGTGTGTTTTTAGGCAGCAGATCGACCAAAACAAACAAAAATATCGGCCTATGCTGGAGATTTAAGGCCGATAAGTCCATAGGGTAAACAGTCCAAATATCGGCCTGGTATATTCAGTTGAAACGACACAAAGAAACCAAAGAACTAAGGCAGCGTCCGGCGATAATCTGACCAGAACTGAAGAAACGGCCAAACGTCTTCACTCTAAAACTTCTACCTCTTGTTCAAAGCTTAGATCTTATCGAATTACAACAAAAATACCCCAAATCTCTCAACTTTTCCACTTTTGAAACCTCCAAAATATACGTCCATACAGTTTTTGTTAACAAGTGTGTCATTTTATTCATATTATCTGTGTTGTTTTTAATTTGTTTATGACGTTCCTAGTTTAGTCATTAGGTTTTCACTATTTTTTTTCATGATTATTCGGACATTTGTGCCCAGCGCCCGTCTTAACCAATCAGGATTCATCAACCAACAGCGGAACGTTTGGTTATAGTCCGCATTTGTGTTTGGGACAGACGCTCCTGCCGTCCTTTCCGACTTCGGACTTTGTCTTTCATTTCATCTTAATTTGTTCATGTGTCCTTGAGAATCTAAGTCCATATTATTATTATTACTATTTAGAGTGAATTTATAGTTTCTTTTGTTCACTTTGCTGTTGCATAACTTTTGCATACATTTTTTAGTTCTTTATTGTTTCGCAGTGTGACTCTGAAGTGCTGTACGTTTGCGATTCGTTTTCTCCCCGACAAAACCCACAATGTCGATGAAACGTTCTGCACCGACAAAGACGAAGGTTTGAACTTTGAGAGAGTTTAAACGAGAGAGAAATGTCCTTTCCTGTTCTTTCCTTTCCACATCTCTCTTTTCATAATTCTTTCCTTCATCCTACCATTCCAGTTTTATTCATTCCTTTCTTTCTTTATCCACTAGTCTTTTTCTTCTTTCTGTCTTTCATCCCATGCTTTTCTCTTTGTTTCTTTTTCTTCTTTTCTTCCTAGCTCCCTCCTTTTCTAGTGCTTTCCTTCATCCTACCATTTCAGTTTCTTTTTCTTTTTTCTTTCCTTCCTTCCTTCTCCTCAATTATCTTCTTTCTTTCCTTCTCCTCAATCCTCTTCTTTCTTTCCTTCTCCTCAATCCTCTTCTTTCCTTCCTTCTCCTCAATTCTCTTCTTTCTTTCTTTCTTTCTTTCCTTCCTTCTCCTCAATTCTCTTCTTTCTTTCCTTCCTTCTCCTCGATTCTCTTCTTCCTTCTTTCTTTCTTTCCTTCCTTCTCCTCAATCCTCTTCTTTCCTTCCTTCTCCTTGATTCTCTTCTTCCTTCTTTCTTTCCTTCCTTCCTTCTCCTCCATTCTCTTCTTCCTTCTTTCCTTCCTTCTCCTCGATTCTCTTCTTCCTTCTTTCTTTCCTTCCTTCCTTCCTTCTCCTCCATTCTCTTCTCTGTTTGCAGTTTGTTTTCTCCCCGACAAAACCCACAATGTCGATGAAACGTTCTGCACCGACAAAGACGCCGACGAAGGTTTGAACTTTGAGAGAGTTTAAACGAGAGAGAAATGTGAGAAAATGTTAACGCCTGTGTGAGAAAAGTGTATAAAGTGTGTGGTGAGGGGTTTTACAGACAAAAACAGAGAGAATAATGTAAAAAATAAAGCTGATACTTTAGCGTCTGGTCAGTTTTTGGGTTTGAGTTTCTTTCCCAGCGCCTCCTTCACAGTTTTATCATCACGACAAACTGATCAACGTCTGAGGAGAGGAGCTAGCTAAACAAACACGCTAATGAAACAGTGAGCGAGCGGCATGTGTGCGGGACGTGTGTGGGGCCAGTAAAACGCTCACACCCCAGACACGAAAGGCACGGCGCAGTCGGAGGTACGCAGAAGGCCGGCGTTGGAGAAAAATGCTAAAATATGAGTCCGTGAGCAAAAAACGCAAGCGGGAATGTCCTTGCAGAATGTAACAAGGCTGTCTTTGTCTGCCGGAGCATCCTTCCTTTACCCCCCTAAGGCCCAAACTCATGTCACATGTTTGGGACGTAATCCAAGCTCCAGTTACTGTATTGTTCTGTCGAATCTCTTCTTCTTCTTCTTCTTCTTCTTCTTCTCGTTCCCTTTCGAGTTTAAGTAAGAACAAATTTGTGAAATGTTCTTTAAGTGAACCACCTGAAACATGCACTCGAAATAAATAAACTAAAAAAACTGAAATGAATCGAGCAGTAAAGGTGGTACATATTTCTCTCAATTGTTCGGCTTGTTTCTGATTGCGCTTTGCAATTGTAATAAAATAAATGGTGTGATTGTTTAGCGATTTTAGCAATAACTAGCCAGCAAACACAAGCTTTTCACAAATAGGTGTTAGTTTCTGTGTAGTTAGCTCCTCCCTTGCGGTGGTGGATGATTTACTCAGTTTTGTTACTCAAATAAAAGTAAAAATGTCACATGAAAAAATCTACTTCAGCAAAAGTATTAAAGTACCTGTGTAAAATGTGCTTAAAGACTAAAAAGTAAAAGTATTTCTTGCAGATTTTGAGTCTTATAAAGCTTCAAACGTGGTGATTTTGATAAATATTTGTGCAGAATTTTGTTGAAATTTAATCAATCGGGGTTTTTTTTGTCTGTTTTTATTCATGTATTTTTATTTTGCTCAAATTATGAACATGTTAAAAATAAACCCTCAGCCTTTTCAGCAAGTCTTAGACAACAATAAAAAGCACTTTGACTTTTCTGTTCAAAAATTTAGTAGAAATGGAGTAGAAAGTACAAATACTGCTCTCAAATGTACTGAAGTAAAAGTAAAACATATCCGGTTTAAAATGTACAGATACCTCAAACATACTTATGTCTTCACTCTAATTTTTTTCTTTTATTATGCGTCAGACAGTGTGAAAAACTAGTTTAAAATGAAAACAAACTAATGATTTGAAATGTAAACTTCAAAACAACTTCAAAAAACGGGGCAATCGTCATTTGAACAAACAAAAATAATCAATAACTTTACACCACACGAAAGTATAAAGCTGCTCATACAGTAAACGCGCGGTCTCTTTTATTAAAACCTGTGAGAGATGAGTTTTAACACAGCCGAGAACAACCCACCTCATCCCTAACTGTCTTTCAGCGCCGGAGCTAATAAGGATGGATGTCGGACTCATGGTTTTGTCTGGAATTCCCCCAAACTCTGACCTAGACTTGTGCTATCTGCAGTCTGCACACAAACGCTCACATACAGGGAGCTGCAGTGAGGCATTGATACAGATAAGATTACACAAAGATGGCTGAAATGTTTGCAAAATACCAGATTGTGAAAGATATTTTACATTTCTAGAAGTTTAGTGTAACAGCAGCAAATTTGCACAGGGTATAGTCTGCAAAAGGGCTTAAAAAACGCGCTCTGAAAGCATCATCACGTTGCAAAAATTCGTGCATCCTCTTCTGTTTCTTAAAAAAAAACAGTCAGTGCGCTGGTTTTGAATTCAAATCTCAGCCCTCCTCTCTATCTAGGCCAACCGCGCACAGCCGGGGCAACGCAGGAAGTGACATCAGCACCCGGGAAGCCTGATAATTCACTGTCGTGGTTTCGCACAAAGCATCTGGATGGAATGAGGCCCGGGATGACGCAACAGCTGGGTAACGCAGCGCCATTCCCATCCCACACATCAGCGAGGACTTCACCAACAACATCACACTCTGTCGAACAGCTGCTGCAGACTCTCGGGTGGGTTTAAAAAAAAAAAATCATGGGATATAAATCAGAACAGAAAGAGAAAAAAACTGAAAAAAACTGAAAAATAGTCCTGAGAAAGCTTGTTCAATAGTCATACTGGAATCACATGGTTTTATAATGAGAGCCAAACTGAGGCAGGGTGTGGTTTCTTCTGGGTTTGATAGAAAAATGTTGCTCAATAGGTTGTTTTTTTCACTTTTAAATAAAGTTCGAAACATCATATTGACTCACACCAGTGGTAAATGGTAAACAGTCACATTTATATACAGCACTTTTCCAGCTTCGAGTCACTCAAAGCGCTTTACATCATCGAGGCTAGCAGTTATAGCAGCTAATTTGGAGCAGAAGTCCATATTTTGAGTATCATAGCAACCAAAGAGCCAATCTGGAGCCAGGCTGTTGGAGGTAACGCCCCTTCTCGCCCGCATCGCTGGTTTAGCAGGGAGCGGGCGCTTAGCAACGCTGTCAATCAAACCTGTTGCTAACGCTAGTGGGAGCGACCTCGGGGAAAGAAGGCGCCTGATTTGTCTGTTTTTAAAGTTTATATCTTGATTTACAGACACAATAGTGAAATAAAAACCCCAGGATCATGTAGAGGGTTAATACGAACATTTAAGACCAAAATGAGTCTGACAGCAGCAGGTACAGAGACAACACTGTTTTTCAATAGAAAGTGAATTGGAGCGAGAGTCGATAGAGCCAGAAGTGCGCCCATGACCACTTTTTATTTGGAACGCGGTGGCTAGCAGGTTAGCTATGTCTATTTATACGTACAGTCTATGGCGGGAGCTGGATTCGAACCGCGAACCTTCAGATCAGTATTAGCATTTGACTAAAACTACGCTACGCTAGCTGTTAACAAGGCACTGACCAAATCTCAGGGTGTTTTTCATAATTTTGCTAATAAATGTTTTTTCTTTTGCTATCACTTTTTCAGCTCCAGACCAAAAGAAAATCAGTCCAGTCCCAACCATAGACTGTAAATATAAATAGACATAGCTAACGTGCTAGCCTGCTCCATCGACTCTGGCTTCAATTCGCTTTCTACTGAAAATACCTGACCCTTCCCTCTGTACCTGCTGCTGTCAGACTCGTCATTTCGGTCTTAAATGTTCGTATTAACCCGCTCTACATGATCCTGGTGTTTTTATTTCACTTTTGCGTCCGTAACTCAAGATATAAACGTCGCTGAACGCTGTGGGTGACGTCACACTCACTCAGTCCACTTCTTTATACAGTCTATGGTCCCGACTCATCAATCTCATCAATGCTAAGGTCAACCGGTGCCTCCAGAAATAAGTCAATAAGTAATAAAGAGACAAGGACAAACAGTTCTTGTGAACGCAGAGGGGGGCGACGAGAGCGGAGCCGCCTCGAGACCCTGAGGAGGTGAAACCAGAGACCCACATGAGGCACTTTGGGGTTGAATATTTGAGTTGGACAAAGGCTGTTCCCCAAAGGTCACATTTACAATATTTTATCACAGAGACGTGGACTTTAAATGTTCGGATCTGCCCTCTCCCGACATCGTTTCTCTCAGCAGAAGCAGGTATCGCTCCATGTTTATTTACATTATTAGAGATATAGACTAGCTACATATATTTGCCTTTTTCCTTTTTAGCGTGTTGGATATCAGCTGTAAATCTCCAGCATTTGTCGATTTGCTGTTTTGTCCGACCTGCTGCCTCAAGAAAACACGTAAAGCTCAGTTTGAACACTTTAGTTTGAAGAGATAACAGCACAAAACGTGACTGGTCTGATCTCATTACTCAGTGGTTTTTCAGAGACTTGTACAAATAAAGGGATCTGTGCCAATCCCATGACATTCAGCTTATCCTTTTGAACAATACAGTAGACACTATCTCTGTTAAAACCATGGACTGTGTCTGAAGAAGTAGACGAAGGCAGTGTGACGCGTTGACGTTCATATCTTGATTTACAGACACAAAAGCGAAATAAAAACCCCAGGATCATGTAGAGCGGGTTAATACGAACATTTAAGACCAAAATGACGAGTCTGACAGCAGCAGGTACAGAGAGAGGGGCCACAGTTTTTCAATAGAAAGTGAACTGAAGCCAGAAGCGGCGGCTAGCGGGTTAGCTATGTCCGTTTATATGTAAAAATCCAAAGTTTATGAGTAAAACGTAGGCCTTGAACGTGGAAACGCGCTATATGAAAATGTGACCATGATTTTTCAAAATGAAACCTGTTTGTTGCTTTATAATTTGAACGAATTAGCAGAAGTTAGCGCGGCCTATGCGTAACAGGACACGTTAGCATATGTCACGCGTCTCCTCTAGCTATTAAACGCTGATTCCAGTTCTTCGCCCTTAAAAACGACAACATAACAATGGGATAGACATGGAAAAGGTTTTAAAATAACTCACATCCCACATGTTACTTCATATTTTATGGGTGGAACAATAATAATCGCTTTTTATCAGAGCTCAGGTTGAACGCCGGCAGCTATAGACCCGTTCACGCGGTTCTACACACCCTCGGTTCCAGAATAGCAGCCAGAGGTATAATAAATCATCGTGAAGTCTGTCTAAGTCAGCGCAAAACCCGTGCGTTGGTACCACAGAGCGCCGGGATGTCACCTTGTACGTATAAAAAGACCCTATGCAGCGAAAAACCCATATGGCACCAGCATGAGCGTTTAATGAGAGCGAGAGTACGGACAAAGCAGCTCCTCCGTTTAGCCAGCACGGGCCCCGCTTCACTGTTGTTACCAAACACAAGCCTCGCCTTAAGACATCCTCCACCCCCCATCTCTCCGCTCTGTACCCCAGTGCTCAGCTGACCCACAGACCTACATATGGGAATCAAATATTCACTGCCAGAAGGAAGAGTAAAAAAAATAAATAAATCTGTCTCCCCCGTCGCAGTGTAAGAAAGTGTGGCTTTGTTCAATGGAGCACATGGGAAATACCGGCTCTGTCTGACGCTCGGCTACTGAAGCAAGCAACAAAAAACAAAAGAACTTAAAGGGATTGGATTGTTTACAGATAATTTACATGTGACTGCACTCTTAAATCAGCTCTATTGTGCTTGTGTGTCGCTCTATAATTATAATCTATGACATCGGTGGATCATTATGTTATAAGTTGCGCATTTTAAATCACAATATTCATCTAAAACGACTTTAAAAAGCAGCATGTCCACTGATTTTTGTGTTAGAAAACTGCGTATCATCGTTTAAGAAAAGGAAGGAAGTGCGTACGTCACAGTGGGCATGTGCTGGTGGCGGTGGAAACTGGGGTTAATCGTCAAAATGGCGTCTTGAAAATAAGCGATTACAGATTACTCAAACAAGAATCCAAACTCCAAATACAACTTCAAGAGGATAAATGAAAAGGAAAACAACTAAAAACATGGTTACAGTTGTGCTTAGTCTTCAAAATAAAAGTTTAAAACAAAGTAAGAGCAGCTTGGGACAACAATCCGCTGTGCACCTCAAGCTCAACGCCGCTAACCAACTCCTTTGAAGATAGTGAGGTACAGATTTCAGCCAAAGAAAAGAAATGGTTTGAGAGGAGAGTTAAAGAGGCCATTTTGTTAAGAAAGACAATCCATTTTCGAACAGGAATGGGAGGTTTAGACATCATTTATCTCCTATTTATAACTCCATTCTCAGTCACAACAATGAAAACAATAGAGCTAGCCAGTATGCTAATAGGTGTGAGAGCATCCTGTAGAGGTTTGTATTATTGTGCAAAATATGACTCAGGCACAGTTCACACTTAGCTAATAAACAGAAACTGTAAATAAACAAATATATGTGTTAGCTTCAGTGTAGCTAGCTGCTTCCTTCAGACAGAAATAAGGCAGCGTGCAGCAGTAATCTGACCAGAACTGAAGAAGCGGCTAAAAGTTTTCACGCCAACAACTTTTTATCCAGTTGACAGATTTGAATTTTGTAAACTGGGTAATTTGGTCACTAGTTCTGATGGTCACGCTGCAGTTTGAAACTCCAGAGTGTTTCCAGAGTGTTTCCAGAGTGTTTCCAGAGTGTTTTTTCACCCCGTACAGTGACACTATAATGGGACACATGTGGCCCTTTAAAAGCAGCGACCACAGAGAACCAACACTGCCACGTTTAGAAAGAACCAGCTTTTCTTCTGCCTCCACTGCAGCCGCAAAACAGCAGCAGACAGAACAAGTTAACATCCGACCGGGCCTTTCGAAGTACTACATAAAGTACAGAAAAACACTGCGATAAAGGATGATATTGATAGTACTGAAACAATAAACCGTAATTAGCCAAGTAAGTGTTTGTCGAAGTGAATCTTGCGGGAAAAAAACGCATAATTTAACACTTCAGTAGTTAAATTTGTTAGTTCTAGTGTCTGTACAGTGTCATATATGTTCATTTTTCACCAGCTAAAGCTCAAATGTGATCATAAGGGCTTATACGACAAAAATACTACAGAATTCCCAGATAGTGCGACAAAAGATACACGTGGTATTCACTGAGACAGAAAAGGTACTGTTCTTTCTATCATCATCTATCAATCCAACATTCTGCCAAAAACAAACATGGACTCAAAGATGCGACTGAAACACTGGAAATATGAGCATGTTCCACCCATAGACTGTTTATATAAATGGACATCGCTAACCCGTTAGCCGCCGCGTTCCAAACCTGAAGTCTCTCTGTCAGACTTGTCATTTTGGTTTTAAATGTTCGTATTAACCCACGCTACATGATCCTGGGGTTTTTATTTAGCAATTTTGTCTGTAAATCAAGATCTGAACATTAATAACAGACAATCGGGCGCCTTCTTTCCCCCGAGCTTGCTCTAGCTACCGTTAGCAACCGGTTTGATTGACAGCGTTGCTAAGCGTCCCCTCTCTGCTAAACCAGCGGTGCGGCGCAGGAAGGGGCGTTACCTTCAACAGCCTCACTCCAGATTGGCTCTTTGGTTGCTATGATACGCATGGTCGGAATTCCAAATATGGTACTCGGCTCCAAATTTAGCCGCTATAACTGCTAGCCTCGATAAGCTTCATTTTAACGTCACACTCGCTCAGTCCACTTCTTTACACAGTCTCTGGTTCCACCCTAAAACACAGGAGAATAGGTTTGCCCATCTAACTCTTATTTTTGCAGCTGACTGTGGAAAAAGACACACCCATCACTTTCCAAAACACACCAGAGGCTGATCCGAGACTGATTATATTGAAAAACACATCCAGTGAATTTCATTTTGTGTTTTTTTTTTTGCTTTTGGATACTCTCACGTCTTGTCGTCTGTTCCTCTTTCTGACACTAACGCAATCTTGCCATTTGACTCCCGTAACCTTCTTAATGATTCTACAAGCACAGATTACAGAAGTGAGATTCGTAGATCTATTTTTAGCCAAAGATCTCCCTCCAAAAGCATCTGACAAAACAGAAACTGAATACAAAACGCAGCACCGCCTCATCTCCAGTTTGCAAGCTGCGTGTTTTCAGTCGCATAAACATAGTCGGGCCGCTAAGGCAAAATGAACTCACTTCCTAAACTTCCGACTATACACAATGGGCGAGGACCGGACTCCCAACAACAAAGTGCTCAAAGTAGAAGCGAACGCTGTTATATGGGCAGATTCTAATTTGAAATATAAGTTTAATTCTGACATAAAATGCTGAAAGGCTCTGGAATACTCAGATAATAACAGAAACATAACTGTGGGATCCATCTTCTGGAAGGAATAGTTCTGTGTAGCTCATTAAAACAGTATGGAATCAGCAGTAGAAGTAGTAGTAGTAGTAGTAGTAGTAGTAGTTGAGGGTTGATGCTACTATTACACTGTCTTTGTTATTTAAGTAAAAGTACAGATACCTGGGTAAAATGTATTCAAGTAAAAGTAAAACTATGACATGAAAAAAATATTTAAGTACCTGTTTAAAAATGTACCTAAAGAGTAAAAAGTAAAAGTATTTTGCGCAGATTTTGAGGTTTAATAAAGCTTTAAATGTGGTGATTTTGATAAAGTTTGAGCTGGATTTTGTCCAACAGAAACAACTGAATTAATATGTTTTTTCGATCTGTTTTTATTTGTATATTTTTGGTTGAGCGTGCTTGAAATACTTTTAGTTTTCAGTCTTGTTCGAAAATGTAGTGGAGTAGAAAGTACAGATACTGCTCTCAAATGTAGTGAAGTAAAAGTAAAAAGAATCCAGTTTAAAATGCACTTAAAGTAACTTAAAATGCAAGTAAAGTACAGATACTTAAGATTTTTTTTACTTAAGCACAGTACTTTGCTACTTTTACTTCGTTACGTTCCATCTCTGTCCTTCTATGACTAAGAAGTTCTGTAAACAAATATGCATTAGAACTAAAATCCATTTCCACGCTGTCTGTGGAGGGCAGGACTGTAAAACTATGGCAAAGTGAATGTTACAACAATCGTGTGATACTGACACAGTTTTTAAAAATGCACCCGCCAGCTGCTCACTCGAGTGTACAAGCTGCAAGAAGCAAAGGGAGGGAACGAAGGAATAACAAACCAAACTCCAGCCCTGAAACATGCTTTAAACCTTCAAAACAAAAACAAAACACTCTGGTCTGAACAGCTACGCCTGTCACTGTAATCACTACATCAACGACGAGAACTCAAAACTGGAACAAGATTTTGGGGTCAGTATTTACATGTGTACTTTTTCTTTCTTTTCTGGTTATTTTTTGGCTGTGTGATCAGATTTAAGCCGCAAAAGTTTGAATTAATAACTTGTCTGACTCAAACTAATGACTAAAGTGCTGTTTATTTATTGCAACTCATGTTTTTTTTAACAATATTGTAGATTTATAATAGTTTTTCTGGTTTAAATCTTGTGTCAGCGGTATAAATCAGTTCCAGTATTATCGTTTATCGTCTATATTTACTTAAAAATTTGTTATTCTGACAGGCATTTGCACAGCTGCAGGGACAGGAGGATAAACACCATGTGATCTGTCATTTGTGTTATAAACCAGACATGAACCGCACCTTCACTACAGACAGTTAAAGCAATTTTCTGACCTGTTCTAATGTTGTTTCGTAATCACAAACAGACCTGGAGTTGTGTTTTGTTTCATTAAGACATGTTTAACAAAAAACCCTGCAGATTTACGCTGAGAAAACGCTCTGTTCCACCTTGTGATGTCATACAGGAAGTGCTCCACTGTGTTTTTAAACTCATACATCTTCATTTCTAGAATAATTTGGATCATTTCAAGCTGGGGAAATGTCAATCTCTACTGGATGAAAAGGCAAAAACTACCACTTCATGACATCACAAGGTGGAACAGAGCATTTTGTGCTTTGTAGACGTAAACAGACTAACTCCAGGTATGTTTTTGAGGAGTAACGACATTCTAACACGGCTTAAATCTCAAGATAGGACTTTTCAAGGCTGTTACATGCTTAAGATCCAAATTCATTATCCAAATAGGTCACCAACTGCTGACTGAATAGCGGCCACTGTTACAAACGCTTTTAACAGCTGTGTAACCTGTTATGTACAATCAGGTGACCGCTAGTACACGTTTAATTAACTTTCTTGCTTTGTTTATTCTTTATTTGTTAGGGACCATGCACGAATTCACTAATCTTACAAAAGAAAAGATGATTTGTACCAGATTTAGCTGCTGCTGCTTTCCATGTTTGGTCTCTGGACAGGTGAAAACACATTAAAATACACAATTACATTATAAAACTAACAGTTCATCAATAACTTTAGCAGGAAATAGCAGGAAAATGCAATAAATGTCCCCATGTCCAGTACAATATGAATGAAAATAGACAAAGATAAGGATATAGGGAGGTTTCAAAATAATTCTAGGTATTCGGTTCGCACATAATAGAGTAATAGGGTATAGGTGTTGTAAAAAAAAATGACTTCCATTAGACTCCAGGGTTTGATGATGACAGCTAAAATCAAAGTGAACACACAAAGAGACTGGCTACATAGGCTACAGGCCAGCTACATCTGCCCCATGAAAACAAAGCCTGCACACACAGATGGAGAGGAGGGGTCTGGGAAGGGACCCACGCTGCACAAGGCTTTAGGAAATCAAATGCAATATGGATTTAATCAGTTTTGAAGGTGGAAAAGCCTGAATTGCATGGGTGTAAACGTGCAGGATGGACTGGACTGAAGCACAAAGCGCCCTTCACTGATGCATCCTGTCTCCCTGCGCGCTCTGCTCCATAAAGAGATAGGAAAAGCAGGTCACACACGGATAAAAGCAGCAGAAACAGACCAGTCGTGCGGGGTATTACAGTGTTATTGATGCTGTCTGTGCTCACAAAGGCTGAGGTGGCACACTGGTCATGCTGCTGCAGAGAATGACAATAGTAACAGTAAATAGAGCCAACAACAGCCCGGCCCCGGTGTGTTTAGCCGACAAAAACTCACCCTGTTTGTATTATAACCTCTGTGTTCAAAGGATGAGACAGACAGAAGAGTCAGAGTGAAAGGAGCAAACGCAAATGTGCAGCAAACACAAGGAAAACAGTCTGTTCTATTGTAAAGAGGAGGTTTTTTTTTTATCATGGAGCCGGACACACGGGCAGGAGCCGGTTAGCAAAAAGCAAAAAGCCGCACATTTCTTACCCTCTGGCGCCGTTTGTGCCGCTGTGATGAGCCCTGAGCCCAGCCCTGTGTTGGTGCAGTTCAGTGCGGCCTTTCCGTTGCTCAGTAATAAACGCGTCTCCTTTAAAACAGCGGAGCGCACGAGAGCGGAGTGTCAAGGCACCGCGCATGCGCACACACCCGCGGGGAAACTTCCGCTGCCTTTCAAAATAAAAGAGCTTTAAATGCGCTAAATTCAAAATAACGGCTATATTACGCAAACAAAAAAAACAAAAAAACAAAAAAAAAGACAAAATTGTGAGGTTTAAGTCATGTTATAATTGTGAGAGTTGTTTCATTTTATTTTTGTTTCATTCACACATTTTTTTTACTACTACTATTATTACTCCTCTTCTTCTTCTTCTTCTTCTAATCGTCATTATTATTATTATTATTATTATTATTATTATTATTATTATTATTATTATTATTATTATTATTATAGTAGTAGTAGTAGTAGTAGTAGTAGTAGTAGTAGTAGTAGTAGTAGTAGTAGTAGTATCTCCAAAGCTCAAATGCTCTGGTGTACCTTGTGATGTCATGAAGTGGTAGTTTTCAAGTTAACATCTACCTTTTACCTTTACTTCGGTAGAAATTAGCAATTCCAGGACTGAAATGATCCTAATGATTCTAGTGTGTGGAGTTTAAAAACACAGTGGAGCACTTCTTGTATTACCACATAATGACACAAGGTGGAACACAGTGTTTTCTATTTGAGAGAACTTTTAAGTCCAAATATGCAGGGTTTGTGTGTTAAACATGTGTGAATGAATCAAAACACAACTCCAGGTCTATTTGTGATGAGGAAACAAAATTCTAACACAGATCAGAAAATAGTGTAATATGAGCTCTTCAAAACTTTCTTTCCTTTCTACGTGCTGTAGTAAAGTGCAGTCTTGAGTAGTAAAATGTCTAACTTATTAATTTAAAAGTTATTGAGTGTCTTTTTCCGGTGAGCTGCACTGATTTCCACTTTACGTGACTTTACGTCTCTCCTCCTGCAGCGCGTGCGTTTACGTTTCCATGCGTCCAACTTCCAACTCGACCACGCTCTGACAGGAGCCTGGATTTCCTGAACGCGCTGACGTCACGGGTCTTGTGACCACCTTGTATTTTAATCTGTCAGCAAACTAAAACACAGCTCAAGTCTAGAATAACACAACAAATTATAAATACTGGACTGGATTTTTATATTTCGCTGTGACAAAAACACTTCACTTGGAATTTAAACTATTCTACGCCTTCCTGAAATTGTTTAAATCTGTCTGTGCTTCGAAAATTTTATATTCATTGTCTCAAATCCTTTTGTTTTAATTTTCGGTTTTATAATCAAAGTATAATGTGCTCCTTTTTATGCCTTACAAAAGCTGTAATCTCCATATTATTTGTTTATGTCATTACCTCTGCGAGATTTTGTAATGATAACGTTTAGTAAAATAAGTAAATAAATAAACATTACTTCACATTACTAAACTAAATCAAACTAATCTAAAAAATAAAATAAATAAATAAATCATTAAAAAACTTCAGTTGCCCGCCCCACTTACAGAGAGCGCTTGATTTTAACTTCTCAATACACCGGTCTATGTGCGCGTGCGTAATTCATGAGGCGTAATCTTTATGTTTATTTTAAAGCAAAACATATTAACTTATATTTTCCAGTCAAAAGTAAAAGTAACAGTATGTAACATAAAGGGCCCATGTTAGACTTTTTCCTGATCTCTGTTCTAATCTTGTTCCCTCGTGACCCCGCCTTTCTCAGAGGAGCCGTTGCCCAAACCAAACGCTCTCGTCCGTTAAGATTTGAAGTGAAGCGTTTGGATCCGGCTCTGAACGATCATGGACGAGCAGCGGGATGTTCAAACTGCCAAACGAGATTATAATATGTCTAAAATCTGCGCAGGATCCGCAGTGGACATGGAAATAAAGAGGCACCGGGTCAGACAGAGCGTTTTGTTCGTGCAGGGAGAGGTAAGACCGTGTTTGAGTTTGATATAAACGTGAGAGACGCTTTTATTTCGCCACACGGGACATGATTCTCCTGTTTAATGAACGGCAGGTGTTTTAGACAAAGGGGCGGATGAGGTCGGGGATAAACCAAAAGTAAAGGCATGAAATTATTAAGGAATGAAGTAAATGTGCGCATGTTTTTGCAGGATTGCACCATTATGCACCATTATGCACCAGTCCTACACCCCTAAGTACATCACATCACATCACAGTTTTTCTTCTTTGCATAACTTTGTCTCTATTGCACTAAATTTGCATAGAAACGTTCAGGTTGTGTTTTGTGATGTATTTTTAAACCTTCAATTTGTGTGTTTTGTGATGCTTTTTTAATTTAATTAGTTAATTGAACAGTTTATAATTCAAATACTCACACCTGTATTCCTTAGGTACTTTTTTGTTCCAGTGACTTTAATTCAAAATGGCTTTTTTTCCTGGCATTTTTACTTTTTAATGTAGTTTTCATTCTTTGGTGTTAAAACCTGGTATTTTTAATTTTAGTGTCTTTT
Source organism: Periophthalmus magnuspinnatus (assembly GCF_009829125.3). NCBI lineage: Eukaryota > Metazoa > Chordata > Actinopteri > Gobiiformes > Gobiidae > Periophthalmus > Periophthalmus magnuspinnatus. The sequence continues at coordinate 30,727,782 of NC_047140.1, forward strand.
TGAGTTTTTTTTAATATTTTTCTTTTTACTTCGTATCTGCCATTTCAAAGTTATATTAATAGAAATACATTTGTACACTTTGCCAGTTCACTGTAACTTTTCTGCTTGTCTCTGTAGGAGTGTTATTGGGTTTTTTTTCTTTTTTTTTATATTTTATATTCCTTTTATATTCCTTCTGCACTAAACTGGACACTTTATAACACTGGTCACTTTAATAAGTCATGTTTGCACTGTTGTTCTGATGCTGTTGTTGTATATATTTTAAGTATTTAATTTTATTTTTAAGCATATCTTTTTTTTAAATGTATGCATGTCCTTATTTGTATTTATAATAGCTACATTTCTACATTTTTTTATATTATTATTATTATTATTATTATTATTCAGTGTTTTTATGTTGCACTTTATGACCAAAGTAAGTTGATAGATTGTGAGCCGTGTTCACTGACGATGGCAATAAAAGTCTCCTGATTCTGATTATTTGCCTGGAATGTCCCACAGTATGGCATTAAACCTCTCTATCTCCATGGAAACAAGCAGGGCACTCCAGGGGTTGTAGATGACGCCAATCACAGTAAAAAATGCGCATTTTTCTTTTACAAAGTTTGAGCAGTAACAATGTCTACAGCTGAGTAAATACAAAATGTTTAATGCCTTACTGTGGAATATTCTAGGCAGACCTCCACCAGAAAAGTTACACTGTGCGCTGTTGAATAATGCTGTGGTGAAAGTGAAACTCGATGGACTTATCCACCCACATCTTGATCGTTAACGGACACAGCTCCACTAATGATTTACTGACAAGGTTTTACTTTTGGAAAAACAAACATTTTCTCTGTCCCAAAACTGAGAAATTATGTTTTGGTTTTTTTTCTTTTATTTAATGGAAGACAAACCAACATAGTGACCAGGCATGTACAGCAGTGGCGAGTGGTGATAAGACGAACCAGGACAAACCAAGATGTAAACAGCTGTTACGTCTACAAACCGTGTTATAATTGTACGTGACAAGTGTGTGTGTTGTGTGTTTGTATCTGTGTGTGTGTGACATTTCCGTGATTTTTGACTGGGGTGAGGTGGAGACGGCAGAGGACAGTCCTAGTACGAGTAATCTATAAATGAAAAAAGAAGTTATTGAGAATATAGATGGGGAAAAATAATAATGGTTAAATAAATGTTTTGTTTTTAATGTATTTAGGGCAAAAACCTGAAACGCTTTCCCGGTTTCCAGAGTAACAAGCTGAAAATGGTGAAGGGTGTGGATCAGCCGCACCTCCGTCCTCTTTCTAAGGAGCTGCAGGTGGAGTCTTCAGAGTGTTCAGTTTGTTAGAGATTCTGTTCTGTAGATTGTAGAGTGTGTGTGCTCATTAGAAACAAGACGAGCTCGACTCTAGATGCTGCTCATTTGGATCGACTCACTTTTAATCCCATCATGTTTAACCAAGTTCTACAACAAAAGCTGCTCTTCTGTGAATACGAGGGTCATTCAATAAATAAGGTGAATTTTTCGGTATAAGGACTTTTAATACAGTTAGAAGCTTACTTTTTTGTTTGTTTGTTTGTTTGACTTGTTTTTCACATGGATTTAATTTCTTTTGCAGATTAAATCCTCAACACTGCTCCGTCCTTCTTTAAACAATTTAGCCACTTGTAGACATGTTTTTGGCTGAAACATGTGGCACCAGACACAGTGACATTCTCCTATGAATTTCAATGGGTTTGCACCTTCAGCAACCAAAAACTTGACAACTGACCGCTGTTCAATCCTGGAGCTTCTTGGTCGGCCATCTTTGTTTATCGCCAAAACTCTCAAAGTTGTTTTTTAATCTGCAAAAGAAATTAAATCCATGTGAAAAACAAGTAAAATAAACAAACAAACAAAAAAGTAAGCTTCTAACTGTATTAAAAGTCCTTATACCGAAAAATTCACCTTATTTATTGAATGACCCTCGTACAAGTTCAGTTGTTTCATACGTCACATTACAATTGTGCTGTAGGTTTATAACGATTTTATATATTTGTATATAAAATCGTTATATATATTTTATATTTATAACTGATTGGATGAATGGAAAGGTGTGTCCCAAATAAGAGGAGAGAGTTTTACTGTTTCACTCGGTCTTGGGCCTGTCACAATAACACATTTAGAAGTTTTACATATTGATGAAGTAAAATTTAATATTGAAACTAACGGAGGTCAACAGTGACGTCTCGCTCAGGTTCAGGAAGTAAGTTTTCTATTTGTTTTTCCCATAAACTTTTAGAAAATTCAGATATTAAGAGTTGAAAGGCTAATGAGCCACGTGCTAACTAATATCTAAACCCATAAAGTCGATTTAAAACACAAATTGAAGATGGCAAGAACTGTTTTAATACCTTTTAGTGGTTTATAATGTTTCAGAAACAGATTTTAAATACCATTACAGGTGTTGTGGTCATTAGTTACCACGCAGCTGATTATCCAAGCTTCTGAACTGTTAATGTATGTATTTGTTTCAGAAAGTCTATGAGAAAAGCTCCATTTGCATCACTGACACAACAACAACCCTAAACTAGGATTACCCTCCAAAAAACTATTATAAATGTACAATATTGTTAAAAATCATAAATAAACAGCAGAATGAAACACTTTAGTTGTTAGTTTGTGTCTATAATGAGTCGTAGAAGTGATTTATTCATTTTTTTATGGCTTAAATCTTATCGTTTTGCAAAAAAAGGACCAAAAATGTCCCAGAAAGTACACGTGATAAATATTAACCTCAAAAATCTTATTCCCTCTGTCATTTTTTGAGTGATAAATGGATACAGTGATTATCGTGACAGGCCTGACCAGTCGTCATTCTAACTAATATTTGTGTGACATTCTGAGGTTATCACGCCGTCGTCTTTTCTCGTCTTTTGGAGATGTTGATGTTTGAGTAAATGCTGCTGTGTTTGAAGGACGCCGACGTTCAGAAGAAGCTGGACTTTGAGATGAGGATGCGCGAAGGGGCGTACAGGCTGCTGCTCGCCTGCACCAAGAGGGAGCAGGTTCTGAACGCCGCCAAGAACCTGCACACGTCCAACGCCAGAGTGAAGGCCTACGTGAGCGAAGTCCACAGGCGGGACGCTATGGACGTGATGGACAGGTACACGAGAAACTCTCAGCGTTTGTTATAGTGAGAGGAGCAGGACAGAAGGAGCTGGTGTAGTTCATCTTATTCCAGAAGTTGACGCTGGCGCTTCCATCATCATTTGGGTTGTATTTTTTAAAATGTTTTATTTATTTTTCTATTTTTTGGAGCTGCCGATCTTGAGCAAATTGGTTCTTTAGGGACTCGAGAGCCGTTTTGAAGCTTCCCAGAGAATCGGTGCAGTGCTGACCGTGAACATTTGACACAAACCAACATTTTAGTACCAAAACTTTTCCAAAATTCTCCATTGAAAGGAACAGGATTTCCACTTAACCGGAAGTAATACGACAAATGAAGCAGCGTTTAGTTGCATTTGAATAGGGAAGCACCAATACTTTTAGCTTTTTTGATACCGATATTTTAAGTGTACGTGTCTGTATGCACCTGATTAACTGATAGTAGTAGTAGTAGTATTTGTATTTTATTCAGTCACTACATTCAAAATCAAACATTATTCAACTTGTATAAGGTTGTACATAACATTTCTATCTATTTGTACGGCACAATTGCTAGACAAAATAATTCAAAGTGATTTACAGAATAAGAAATGCATTAAAATCAAAATACAACAACAAATGAAAACAAATCAAAACATAAATAATCATAAATCATTCAAACGTTAAAAGAGAAGAGTGCAGAATAAAAGCGTTTGAGTTATTTGAGTTGTGTTTTTAGTTTAAATGTTGCAGAAAAGACTGAGCCACTGTGTGTGTGTGTGTGTGAACGGTGTGTGTACGGTGTGTGTGTTTTTGTTCCATAAAACACAAATCAAAAAGTGTTATGTAACTGTTTAATTCTTCACACAGCTTTGTATAAGTAAAAGTTCAAACCGACCATAATCAGCCTGTAAATAGTTTTATTACATTCAATTAAAGGCCCAACCAGGATATCAACTTACCCGATATCATGGAACCGATACCCGATCCAGATAATCTTTACCAGTATCGTATCGGCGGCTCACTGTGGTGTAATTCAGTCGTGTTTCAGACTTACAGATTCTCGTATAGATGAGAGGAAGCCTTGCCCCGGCACCGTTGCTCTGTCTGGTAAGTGTTGTTTTTCAGTTTTATATATACATTTTTTTTTATAACAGAAGGAATTAACAAAACTGTTGATTTAAAGGTCCATGTTACGCTGTTTTCTGATCTGTTCTAATGTCGGTTCCTCGTCACAAACAGACCTGGAGTTGTGTTTTGTTTCATTCACACACGTTTAACACACAAACCTGCAGATTTAGGCTGAGTATGAAGCAAAAGAATGAAACAAACATAACTCCAGGTCCGTTTTGTGAGTTTTAAGCCATGTTTGAACATCGTTACCTCCTCAAAGAGTCCATTTTGGGTAATATCGGACCTTTAAGCATCAGAAAGTTTGAAAACCAAAGCGTCAAACAGTCATAGGAAACCGTCAGATGTGTGTAATCTTATTTTTCGTTGCTTCCAGGGCTTCGGATTCCTTTGCTGTGGCGAGATTCCGATCACTTTAACAACAGAGGAAGTGCGTCTTAATGATCCTGTTTATTCATGTTCTACTGTGCTCTTATAATATTGTATTTGTTCACTCCTCAGGTTCTCGTCGGGCGGCGCTCTTCTGCCTCGTGCAGGTCGGCTCTGAGGTGTTTGACACAGAGATGGTCGTGGTGGACAGGTCCATGACTGACGTGTGTTTTGAAGGAGTCACCCTTTTGTAAGTGGATCAGCCGGGACCGATATGAAAACACACGGCACAAAGATGAAAATAAAATGTTTAATCTGTTCTGAAGCAAAGAGGCACTTCCCCAGTTTGAGCTGAAGGTGGAGCTGTGGAGCTGTGCACTGGAGGAAGAGCTCGCCTTAGTGAACACTCCAAAGAAACTGGCCAAGAAGTTCCGCAGCTCGTTTGGAAAATCGTCCGGGAAGAAGCTCAGTCCTCTGCTGGACACTCCTGACCCCGAGGCTTTTCTGCAGTACAACCCTGTGCCTCCGTGAGTCAAAACACTTTAGTATCAATAAAACACCTGTAACTAACACTGATGAACAAAACAGTGCATTTTTATCCACAATCTTAAACCATTTAAATATAACTGAATCATTATTTTTCATTTTGTCAATTGAATAGAACAAGTAATGAACAGAGGTATTTTCTCTTTGTGCTTTATACAGTTAAACAATGAACACATTATTACATTATTATTATTATTACTATTATTATTATTATTACTACATGACCCGTTGTATTTGTTCTTTATTTGTGAAACTGCTTCTTCTTTTTCTTCTTAGTGGATCTAAATTCAATCTTCTGGCCTACACCACCCTGCGTCTTCCTCAGGCTGAAGGAAGTTTCCAGTCTCATTCACTCATTGTTGTACAAAATGGTGAGATATTTTCTCTAAGCGTTTACACATTTTCAAACAAACACTTGGCTGATCCTAAATGAGTAAAAACATTGTGCCGTCACAGCGGAGTGGTCGTCCTGGCTCCCTCTTTATGGAAACCTGTGCTGCCGCCTGGTGGCTCAGCCTGTGTGCATGACCCAGAGCGTGAGGGCGGGACACCTCTGTCAGAAGGTTTCACACCAAAGTCTTTTCATAATAATAATAATAACAAAGGTGACTTAAGGCTGAGGTTTGTTTTTCTTTTTCCAGTTAAATGTGGAGGGTCTGAGTCGATCTCGTCTGCTCTACTGTGACCTGAGCGCTGGTTTATTGTCGTGTTACTTCACACCTGAGGAGATTCAAGCTAAAGTGTCTCCGACTCTAAAACTCCCCATAAACCAGGTGAATGTCACTAAAGCTTGAATACAGTGTTTAAGTTTATGTTTTATTCATCTGTAGTAAGGTGTTTCTGTGTGGTCCAGGACACTCGTATCCATGTCCTGGAAACTGGTTCAATGGGCCAGAGGCTCAGGACTCTGTCCATCCACAGCCCCACAGCTGAGGCCAGTGACCCCGTGACCTTCAGCACAGAGTCCAGAGAGGAGCTGGACGAGTGGGTGGACGCCCTGCACCAGCATCTGTACGACCAGAGTGAGTGTGTGGAGGCAGGGCACATTTACACAGGAGCAAAACAAGAATCATGTGTTTTTGTTTCAATCCAGGTCAGTGGCTTCATTGTTGTGACCAGTTAATGAAGATCGAGCTGCTGTCACCACGGAAACCATCACTCTTCCTCACCAAAGAGGCGGATTCAGTCTATAATGACCTGAGTGAGTACAGACTGGTGTTGTTTTAGTTCACTCAGATAAACACAACATTACCATGATCTGTGTGACTGACAGGCATCAATTCACCGAGCAAATTTGAGTCCATCACCGACCTCATTCACGACAAAATAGAGCAGACGGACGGACGTTTTCTGATTGGCCACGAGGAGAGACGGGAAGCGCCAAACTGGTCTTCACTTTTCGACGGCTCCCAGTCCGTGCTCGTGCAGAAGAGTGTACTTTCCCAGAGCAAAACCTCCACCCCGTACTCCAGCCCACTCCACAATAAAACCACGCCCCCCGGCAGCGTCAAAAAGCGCCGCGCCCCTCCCCCTCCCACCAACCAGGAGCCGTACACCCCTCCGGCTCGCCCCGCCAGGCCCCCACCTCCTGCTCACCCCCCCGTCCCTGTCCACGAGAAAGAAAACGCCAACGCCTGTACTTCCCGTCCCACTCCTCGCTCCAAAACCGGCCGGCCCTCGCTGGACGCCAAATTCTCCTCGATCATCCAACAGCTCCAGCGAAACAACGCCAGCGGAGCATCGGCGCTCACCCGGAAGAACGCTCCTCTGGGGGTCCTCGAGATCCAGCCTCCGAGCCAAGAGTTTGAACAGCACCCAAACCCCGACGCCAACGAACCCCGATTTGTCCGACCCGCCTGTGGCACGGCGCCCGTCCCTGCCCCGAGGGGTAAATTAAGAAAGTCCTTCAGAGACAGGATTAGTCTTAAACCCCTGTGATCTTTTGGTCTTAAATTTTAATTATTTGCGTAACCACTAACACGATAGACACGCGAACAGCGACGTGGGCGTGATGTGTAGACTTTATATAGAAATGGACATAGCTAACCTGCTAACCGCCGCCGCCGCCGCGCTCCAAATAGGAAGTGATTACAGGGCGCGCTTAGGCTCCATCGACTCACTTTACATTTCAAATCTGTCTCCTCTGTCTCTGCTGCTTCAGATTCATTTTGGTCTTAAATGTTCGTATTAACCCTCTACATGATCCTGGGGTTTTTATTTCACTTTTGTGTCTGTAAATCAACGTATGAACTTTAATAACAGACAAATCAGGCGCCTTTTTATCCCGGAAGTTGCTCTCACTACTTGCTCTGGATTGGCTCTTTTGGTTGCCATGATACTTGCGGTCAGAATTCCAAATATGGAGCTCAAAATTCGCCGCTCTACCTGCTCCAGCTCCATATTCGGTTTTTCCGCCTTTACTTTGGATCATTCTCTGTGGCGTTGTTTCGATTTCACTTCTGCAACGTCACAAGATTTATTTCCATCCAGTTTTTACTCTTACTCGAGTAATTTACTACTTTGTCCTTGAGTAATATCATTATTCATGATCGTGTGAAATGATCTAAAACCTTGACGTTGTTTTGGAGGACCAGGTCTGAGCAGCACGTTCTGTGTCTGTCGTCCTGGGACTGGACCCTCTTATTAATTTAAACACTGCCTGGCCAAAAAAAAAAAAAAAAAAGCCGCCACCAAACAAAAAAAAAAAAGGTCCCACACTCTAATATTTGGTTGTTCCTTTACTTTTGATCATTCTCTGTGTCATTGTTTTAATTTCTCTTCTTCATCGTCACAGATTTATTTCCGTCCAGTTGTTGCATTAAAGTTTCTCCTGTTTCATTGACGCTGCTCAAAGATTCTCACTGGGGTCAAGGTCTGGACTCTGTGGACGATCCATGTGTGAAAATGGTGTGTCTGTCTCTCTCTTTCTGCTTCTCTTTCTCTCTCTGCCTCCCTCTCTCTCTCTCTCTCTGCTTCTATTTCTCTCTTTCCCTCTCTATGCATCTCTCCCTCTGCTTCTATTTCTCTCTCTCCCGCTCTCCCTGTCTTTCTCTGCTTCTTTCTCTCTCTGCCTCTCTCTCCCTCTCTGCTTCTATTTCTCTCTCTCTCTGTGCATCTCTCTCTCTCTGCCTCCCTCTCTGCTTCTTTCTATTTACTTTCTCTCTATTCCTGTTTCTCTCTCTGTGCATCTCTCTCCCTGCCTCTGTCCCCCCCCCCCCCTCTCTGCTTCTCTTTCTCTCTTCCCTCTCAGCCTCCCTTTCTCTCTCTTCTTCTCCCTCTCTCTGTCTCATGCTCCTGATCGTCTCTTTCACACTTTAATCCTGATGAATCGTGACATTTTCATCTTGGAATAATACCCTGGTCATTCCGTATATTCCGGTGTCCGCTGACCTCACTCTGCTGAACCTGGACCGGACCGACTGCAGGAGGAGACGACCTGTTTGCTGAGTTAAATCCAGGTGGCGACTCTTTTTTTATTTCTTTTTGTCCAGGCAGTGTGAAGAACAGGTCTATTATGTAAACAGATCAGATCAGAAACGGCTCCAGGTGAATCTTTTAAAACTCTCTCTTAAGACTCTTCACTCGCGTCCAAACCGTGGGTGATTCTTGATGCCAGTTGCCGGTTTGGCCCGAGCTCCGCCTCCATCAATCCTGCTAAAACGTAAAGCCTTATTTCTCAGCTCTGCCACTGGAACAGGAGCTGGATGAAAGAAACTTTGCAGAAAGCGGCGATTGGCGCTGATCCATGTGCTGACTGCAAACAGTGACGGGTCTCTACTTCATTTTGGACTATTGACTTGTTCTACTTACTGTGAAGACTTTATGGCCACTAGCAGGTTTTTTAAAAGGGAGAGGATTTAAAGGCAATTTGAAGCAGCAGTCAGTCCCATAGTCTTTATAATGGAGTGACTTTGGCTTCAGTCAGAGCAGCGAGTGCCTGTTTCTAATCCAAAACACAAAATGTGAGCTCGACTGTGCAGAGCTGTGTCTATTTGGACCGAGCAATAATAAAACCATCATCAGTCGTGATCGTCGTATGATTTAGTGCATTTTTTAAAGTTCCCACACGTCCTGGAAATTCTGGAAAATTATCTAGACATGAAAAACGCTTGGATATTTTCCAGGACATTTGGCGTTTTTTCCTCATTTCCCATCGTGTCCTTGAAAAATTCACAAGATTTAGCTTTGCTGTTTTATTGGACATCAAATTAATATAGACTTTTATTATTAGAGCAGTTGGATAAAAAAAAAAAAACTCTAAAAATCCACCAAAATGCAGAAAATTACAGCTGTTATCCACAATATTTCTTGGCAGAGGACCCCCCCCCAAACCCCCTCGTATCATCGTACCTGCTCCACCGTGAGATGTTTCCCTATTTTCCTGTTAAAAGTCTAACTCCAGACTCACACGTTCCATTCAGATGTAGAGTCGACACTCGCTGGTTTATTTTAAGCGAGTGGTTCACGTTTTCTAATCTAATGTAAGTCCCACCAGAAAATATTTTTGGGTCCAGTGAATCCAGTGTGTTTGGTCTAGAATGAATTTACTACGTCTCAGACCACAGCGTTATTATAAATACTGTAGAAAAAAAGTGGGTGGTCTGTTTGTAGACACTGATTACATAACTGAAAATGATTTTTTTTTTTTTATTATTATTATTTTTTAAACTTTATATTTTTTGGGGAGAAAATTCTGGGGGGGGGGGGGGGGGGGGGGGGATCTTTTTTTTTTTTTTTTTTTTTTTTTTTTTTAAATCCCTGGGAAAATTCTGGAAAAATCTTGTGTGGGGAAAAAAGAAGAAAAAAAAAGTATATATCTAGAAATTCTTTTATTTTTTTTTAATTTTTTTTAGGGGGGAGAAAAATCTGGAAAAATCCTGGAAAAAATCTGGAAAAATCCTACAAATTTATTTTAACTAAAGTGTGGGAACGCTGATTTCTGTTTAATGCAGCTCTTTGCTCAAACACAAATCCTTTTCTCTGTTTTTCTGAGTGATTGACAGGTGGACGTGACCAATCACAGGGACATGTGATCTCCGAGAAGCAGCAGATGCTTCACTTACGTCTTAATGGCTCATATAAAGATGTTAACTGCACGAACTGTGATACAATCTAAACTCTAATCTTTGGCACTAGACGCGTAATAGTCGAGTGGGCGAGGTGCCAATATTTTAAACAACTTGGGACACGGGGCTCGTCTCATCGTCTCAGTGTCTCTGTGTGATCTGAGGGGGTCAGTGGGTTTGTGGGAAGTGGATTTTGAGCAAGTCTTAAGAGAATCAATAATATTTTAGTAAAAAGAGAGTGCTGCTTCCAGAAAAGTCATTTTGTTCTGATGCATTTCACAAAACACTGCGATGACGAGCCGCTCACTTAAACTGCAGACGGACACATTTGGACTGAAACTGAATCTTGTCTCGCGTTTAGGTTCATGTCGATATAAATTACTCATAAAATAAGACTTTGCATGTGAATGTGAATCATATTGACTGTATGTTATGTAAAATATAATCTAAACCTTGTTCTGTTGATTCTAATGAAATGAAAAGGCGTTGGCGTTTTGTCACTTTCCTCGTAAACGTGGGACGATATTGAAACTTGGCGTCACGATTATCATGACCAAAATAACCACGATTAACGCTTATGTCACGATAATTCTTAAAGTTGCCGACAGTTTATAAATGTTCTAGATAAGAATAATTAAACATGGAACTTATTCATGATATTAAAATTATAAACAGCTGTTATAGTACTGTACTTTTACTTTTTTTTATCAGTGAAAACATTATTATTATGGATGAGCAGGGCCGTCGACAGAAATTTGGGAGCCCGGGGAAAGAAGTCTCACGTGGGCCTCCCTTTAAGACAAATTTATAGAAAGAGGGTCCAATTCTGGGCCCCCTAAGACACTGGGGCCCCGGACAAGAGACTCCTTTGTCCCTTCCCTGTCGACTCCCCTGTGGATAAATCCTTTTTCCTGCACATTCTGTTGATGTACTGACGATTATCTTAGTATCTTTGTATAAAATGTCCCACAGATGATTTTTGCCGACTCTTTTTATCCCGATAAACGATATTATGTTTACTGTTCCGTTGTAGCTGCCCTCGTAACGACCTCGTGTAGTATTTCGAGTATTTCTTAAGCCCGTTTTGTTTGTTTGATTTAGTGCGTTTTAATAGCTATTTTTGTCTAATGTGCAATTTCCAATTTGTTATTCCATTTTTATTATTGCTACAGATGCAATAAAACCCCAGAGAAACTACACTGGAGCGTGTGCTGTTTTTTGCTGAGCTGAAATGTTCTGTGCATATTTTTCATAGTAAAGGTTTACAGGGGGGAGCCATAAAGTCAAACGCATTGGGTTTATTGCAGAGCGAGTTTCTTCCCATAGAGATCCATGCTCTGGCACATTTTTCGATTGCAGCAGATACTGGAGAGGCTCCTCTGGCCTTGAGCCCAGACGTGGCCCGTTGTGAAGATTAAAGCCAATGGAATCTCGTAGCCAGATAATGGTATTACAATAATAAAACTACATTCACAGCGTCTTTAGCTGCAGAAATACAAGAGCGAGTTACTTAGCTCGGACAGAGACGGCGCTGCTTTAAAAAAAAAAGCAAAGGGAGTTGTGTAGATAGTAAAATATTTTAATTAAATATACAGGAAGTCATATCATACAAAATGTTTTTATTTTTTGTCTTGCTTGCCAGCTGGATGATTGGTAAAATGTATCAAAAACACTTTAAGGATGCACATTGATGAAAACAACATAAAAATAAAACAAAAGAATATTCTAGTTCTTAAATCGTAGTGTTAAAATCTAATGTTTATGGTGACCTTGAAACCGAGCAAACAAGGACACAGCTAGATTGTGTAACCGACTTATATCGCTTATATACTATGTACAGATTATAACTGTATATGATAACAGCCACGCGGTTTATCTACAGAGCTATGTACATCCAAATAAGACAGAAGGATTGCCATTTGATCCCGTATGAGCGATACCTGTACAGGGGCTGGCCCAGAGTCCTGTCAGTTTCACACAGCAGTGTACAGTACTTGGTAAAAAATGAATGTTCTTTTATTTAAGTTCAGTAAAACTATCCCACACACGACATGTCCACTGTGTATTTCCACTAACTGCAGCTGTAGTGGTTGTAAAAGCCGGAGCAGGTGTTCCCTTCGACCTGGGGCTGAAGCGTTTACGTTGTACCTTTTGTTCAGCCGTAAACACGTGTGCCGCGTTCAAGCCGAGGACTTTTTTAAAGCGCTAACTTTATAACTTATATATTTTTCTTACAGTTAATTCAAAGCAAATATAGAAATAGTATTTCATAAAGTCTGTTGCCTATAGTGAGTTAAGGGCTCTGCATTATCTTCAAAGTGACAATAATAATGATCCTGCTACAGAATAAAACCAATTAAATCTGACGCTCGTTCTAATCCCAGACTGCAGAAGGCACAGATACTGTATTTGCAAAGCAATGATTTCCTAAATGACAACATTCTTCTAAAGTCACATAAGTCTGTTTACAACAGAAAGAGCTTTTCAAGTTTAGGAGTAAAAAGATGAAATGCTGATGTCTTAAGAGCGTTCCACAGCCACAGCCGCTTCATGACGCCGAGTCCTGTGGACTAAACACTGCTACAATCTACAGTCATAAGGGCCTTTTCTGTGGAGACTAAATCAAAGTGTTTATCTTTTTTCTTTTCTGACATAAAACATAGTAGATTTATTGTTCTATGTATTTGAAATACATAAGTAATATTAAACCTGCAGTGAGTCATAGTGTGTACAGTACGTCTGCCAACACAGCACCTCAGAAAGACACAATGAGACGAGGTCATGAAACGCAGCGGCGTCGAGCCGCCGTGGACAGGGAAATGTAAACATGCAACACCACCGGCTTCAGTGTAAGATGCACTCGGTGTGGTGGTGATGGTGAACACAGCTTTGATAGAGCAAACACTTCATTTACATCACTTTAGTGTTTCCAAGCAACCACGTTTAGCCCTCAGATGCAGTAAACAATGGCTTTACTGTTGCTTTTCACTTTTTTAAAACATTGTCCAAAGCAACAGACCTGACTCACAATGACTGAGAGCGGAAATGTGGGCACATACACATACAAGAGCCTTGTGCAAATAAGAATACAACACAAAGATACAGTAAGTGGTGATAAAAATACAGAGCAGTGCAAAGTATAGAACTAATTGCAAAATACACAGGACTTTTCAGCCTGACGGGTTCATGTGTTGGTAATGTCAGTGTTTTAGCACGATGTGATTCACAGTCTGGTGCTGGGGTGTACCGAGGACAGCTGAGGGGGCGGGAGGGTGGACAGGGGGTAGAGGTGGTGCAGCAGGTCCCCGTACAGGGCGGCTCCGCCCGGGTGCCTGTAGTAGGCGTGTGCGCTGGGGCTGGCCGCCAGCAGCTGCCTGTGTAACATCATGGAGTGAAAGGCTAAAGGCGGGACCAGGGGCGACACTGCTGATTGGCTCTTGAGGTATTGTAGGCCCGGGTGCTGCTGTAGGCCGTCCTGTGCAGTAGCAGACACCAGGCTGGGGGCGTACAGGCCCGAGTACAGTGCGGCGTGGGGGTAGGCGGTCGCCGGGTGGCCTTCCGGGATATGATTGTTGAGGTGAACCGCGTGCGCCGGCTCGGCCGCCTTCAGCTCCTCCGGGTCGCTGCGACGGGCCGCCGCGGTGGGGTGGATGGGGGTCACCACCCGCACCTTCCTCTGGGGGGCGTCCTCGCTCTCGGCTTCTGCTACACTCCTCTTACTGGGTCTGTTGGGACTAGATTCAGACGAGGTCTTGGGGCTGGGGAATGACGTCTGTGTGTCAGGAGTCTGTTTAGAGGGAGACACAGTCATGGGAGTCACTTTACACGCCTTAGGGTGCGACTCCAAACTCTGGTGCATGATGGGATACGACAAAGCACAGAAAGACTTGGAGACTGAAGACAGCCTCTGTTTGGAGATGCTGAAGTCTCTGGGCTCGTCCTCGGCCTCTCTGTCCTGACTCCTGTCGCTGTAGTGGCTTCTAAAGGCCAGTCCCTCTGGTTCGATGCAGACGAAGCCGTCGCGCTCGCGCCCGTACTCCCTCCTGCCCTCGCCGTTGGTGAAACCCGAGAGCCGGTCCTGGCTCAGGCAGGTCTCCGTCTGTCGGTACAGACTGTTGAGGTGAGGTGATGAGTAACAGTCGTGTGCGTAGCCTCTGGACTGAACTCCTGCGCTCTGCTGCACCAGCTTGTCCTGGTCACTCGCGTCCGGGGAGAGGTACGGTTGCCACGGCGCGTTGACCTGGGGTTGAATGTGGCGTGCGCCGCGGCTGAGGACCTCAGAGAGCTCTCCTCTGTCTGTCTGGCCGCTGCTGTGGTGCTGAGTCTTAGTGCTCTGAGCGTGTTGAATCACAGAGGGCCTGAATATGGGCACCTCAGACAGACCGTCCGAGCTCGGCCTCTGTCCTGAGTCCTCGTTTCTCTGTTTCGTGTCCCTGTCCGAGAGGGAGAGCGCCGAGTAGGCGGAGGGGGGCGGGGCTAAAGGCTGAAGAGAAAAAGCAAACGTGTTTGACTCACACACCTGGGACAGGAGTTTCTTTTTGGCCAGCGGGGACATGACGCCCTGTCCGGCCTTGTAGGCTGCAGACTCTTTCTTTATGACGCCGTAGTCGTCCTCTGAGCTGCTGTCCGTGCTCTGACGCTCCAGCTGTTTGCACATGGGCAGCACTTTGCCCACTCTCCCTCCGTGGCTCTCTGCAGTGTCCTTTACTCTGGGAGTGGTCTCGGGGAGGGCGATGTGGGCCGTAGGTTTGTGGTGGTCCCATCGATGAGGCAGGTAGGGGTTTTTGTGGAGGAAGTGCCCGTCAGTGGGCTGTTCACAGGTCAGTTTGACTTGCAGGGCGTCGCTGATTTGCCTCCACTCGGGCGGAGGGCAGGGCACCGTGAGGAGAGCGCGGCCGGACACGTGGCTCCTGTAGTCGGGCTCTTTGGGGCACAGCAGAGACCCCTGCTCCGTCGACAGAGTCTCCTCCTTCAGCGTCAGGTGCAGCTCTTCCTCTTCTATTACAATGGGTTCATCTGGATTCACCAAAGACCGACCGTGTATCTCGTCTTTAGAGCTCAAATCCTACGACAGAACGATCAGCGTCACGATGGTGAAATCAGAGTAAAAATGTGTAAAACGCGTCTGTGTGACTGACCTGTGATTGTTCTGGGCCTGCAGTGGCGTCTCCTCTCTCCTTTTTTATGGCCTGTTTGGGATTGTTGGGGTTTTTGGGTTTCTTGGTCCCCAGTCCTTTGAGTTTGGCTCCTGGTACCTTCTCGGCGCCGCCCTCCTGCTTCCTGGGTTTAGTGAGGGGGAGGGGCTTGTCCTGCTCGCCTTTAATGTGCCTCTCGTACGGAAGGAGGAGCCTGCATCAAAGAACACATCCAGAAATCATAAAGTTATGTCATTACACAACCCAACAAGTATTTCCAACACAATGCACAGTTTATACAAGTTCATATTTGTGTCTTTTAGACGTTTACAGCACTGACTTTTTTACTCAATGAAAGAACAAAATGTGCAAACTGAGGAGGGAAGCGAGGCAGCGATGGCCACGGGCAGAGTCTGTATCAAATGGTGTATTTCCAGCACCTGGCTCGCATTAACAAACCTATTGTAATTAAAGTGCGGAGGGGAAGTCCACACAGGGGCCTCACTTTTGTGCGTTTGGGAGTAAAAAACTCACAGAGACAGAGACGGATCATTTGAAAACACCGTTATCTCCAGCTGGAAAGATCACACTTTTACTGGAGAATAACCTTGACAAAGTGTATGATTTTTGTGCATTTGTTATAAACGAAACGCCAGAAACAGCAACAAATATGTGGTTTTGTGTGTGAGATTCAGCAGTGGAACGTAAACAAGTACAAGTAGTAAAGTACGGTTCTTAAGTACAATTTTCAGGTATCTGTACTTGACTTAAGTACATTTTATACTGGATACTTTTTACTTTTACTTCACTACATTTGAGAGCAGTATTTCAAAAGTAAAAAGTACTTTTCATCTGATTTACGGGGTGATTTTGACCATGTTCGTCGTAAAATCCTTCGAGTTCAAGCTTTGACTTTGAGCAAAACGGAAATAAACACAAAATTTATAAGAAAAACTAAGAAATTGATTTGTTTTATTCCTGTTGAACAAAATACGTGTAATTTTTAATCAGTATTTCCACATTTACACTTTAAAAATGCACTTTAAGAGTAAAAAGTACAAGTATTTCACACATTTTTTTGGTTATTTGTTAAACAGCTACTTAAATACTTTCACTTAAGTCGATTTTTTTAACTTTTACTGCGTTTACATCTGTATTTTTATTGGAGTAACAGCGCTGAGTACTTCTTCAGGGCACTGCATTAACTTATATCTGCAGTAACGTGATGTCGTCCAGAAGGAATAACAGTTAGGGCTTAATTAAATCCATTGTAAAAGACGTGGAACACTGTGTAAAAAAGTAATACTGAGGTCTTTCTGACTCATGTTACCTCGACTAAACCGCTCCCAAGTCGCTCTGTGTATCTGATGTCATAACTAATGGGAACGCTCGGATCTGGCTAATGTAACAATGCCCATGTGTAAAGAAATGACATGAAGACGGCGGCGGGGGAAACTCTGAGACTTTTATTACACGCAAAAGTACATGGAAACTGGCACCGGCGCGGACTCCAGACGCCGAATACAACTGAGAAACGTTGAGTTAAGTCCCTCTGTACACGTCCGGCCGTGTTTTACTCTGACGGAGACACAACTCCCTCGGCCTGGAGACAAAATAAGACTTTCTCATGTAATGACAAGAGACGGTTTTGCGCTTCTCCTTTTAAGGGACACGGCTTCTAAAACAAACACTGAATCACTCTTGGGTTTCTCCCCCCTCTTCAAACAGACGGGGCAAAAAAAAAAAAACCTCGCAGAGTTCACGGGGGCTCAGTGGGATTTTTGTTATTTCTGCTCAGAACAAAAGTGCTGCCAGGGAGAGCGGGGAAACTACATTTTATACATCTGCTCTGGCACACGCCCCGGGCCAAGAAAGAATAGAACATGTGCTATTAAATTTTACTTATTGGAAAGAAGAAAAGTAAATGGGTTATGAAAGAATGCAGAAAAGAGGAGCGGCGAGGGCTAACAAATAGAGTTTTCAGGGAGCGCTTGTGTGAGACGTTATGGATTTCAGTTAATTACCCACAATTCATAAAGCCGCCGTGGACTCGTATTGAGCTTGTGTTTAACGGCCAAAGAAACCAACAGGAAAAATAAGACCCAAAATAACAAAACTGAAAACTGTTTAGTGGCTCTTCTGCCGCTGAAATCCCCGCGTTTGTCAGTGATTTCATAATAACCGGGATGGCACACGGAATAAACATCATGTGATCTGTGGGAACGGGACGGCTGCCCCGCTCCGGGTCAACTTATGGAATGTCAATGTGGGACAGAGGAGGGAGGGGCGTCGCTGTAATGTAAGAGCAGCAGAGCAGAGCGGGGGTTTTACCGATGAAAATGAGAGAATATGAACATTTAAACACTGACACAAGCCCTAACTCACACCTAATGTGTTTTCAATCTGCACAGAGCACATCAGACATAAGTCATTGTTCAAATGTAAAGTGTGCGATTACAAAGCAGCCGTCAGACTCTTCTACGGGGCATATATAACTCTGACAGCATCACATACTATTACAGATCATAACACAAGAGCACTTATATAAGTAGTAATTTCCTGTGAGGAAGGGGCAGGGCTGAGCTTGGCAGCTGCAGAATGAACAGACAAAATGCCAAGTGCAGTGACACATTGGATCCACTTGGGGGCGTGTTTTACCCTGAGATTCCAGGAAAGAATTTCATTAAGACCAGTAACAGTTTATGAGGTCAGTAAATACTTAACTTCCCCTCGAGCCAATTTATCAGGCGCGTTTGTTTGAGCAGAAGGTTTCGATTTGATTACGATGGTAAAAGTGTAACAAGAATGACTTTAAACGCATCAGACGACATGTCCGGTGTGTGTGAATGTGCAGTTTGACTCTTACAAGTGAGACCATCTCTGAAAAGAACAACCGCACTGTGTTTTTTGCACCAGTCCAGTCTCATCTCAGTTTTGTGTTACAGGAACAGGCGGCGTTTTCAACTCCACGAAAAAGTCCAAGTCACCAAACGAGTGGAAAAGGCCTCGGGCTGTTCACTCCATCACTGCTCGGATTAATTTGAGCTGGTGTTGCGTTAAGATCACAAGAGCCGTCCATGTGTAAATGAAACTGAAGAGGGCCGCCGGACGAGCCCCCGGGGGCGAGCGAGCTTCTGGATGAGAGGAAACGATGGAACGTTTACAAGAGGAAAATGACAGAACGAAACGGCAGATTTATGTGTGCGAAATTAAACGGAACAGGGGCTGGTTTTAGTTTGAATTCATGACTCAAAACATCTTTTGTCTCGGGGCCAAACCACTTGAAGTGACCCTCATTCACGCAGCTAAATCAGGGGGGGCAGGCCAGGAATGTATGAAAACTTAAGTCCTTTTGTCAAGTCTGAAAATGCCAGATTTAAAACGACCTCTGCAGATCCCCGGAGGTTCGCTCTCATTAGCTACTCCTGAGGCCGAGTGTTCAGACGAGCAGGTGTGTGGAGTGTGGAGTGTGGACGCAGACCCGTGTGTGCGCCCAGTTAGACTTTGGTCAGGCCGGTGTGGGAGCGTTCACACGGAAAGGACAGCGGCGTGTGTGTGTGTGATCCCAAAACGAAGCTACTTATTAATCAGTGTAATGTTGAGTTACGTAGAATTTCAGGAGACGTGTGAGATTTGTGTCAAAAACATGAAATAAAATGGGGATTTGTTTTGTTTTTATGTTGTCGCAGGGAAAAATAGCTTCGTTAGTATAAAAAAAAAACATGCTGACCTGCAGTTTCCATTTGCAGAGTCGTACAGTTAATTATTTGAGCGTGTTGTGGACGCTGACACACACACACACACACACACACACACACCCCCCCCCACACACACACACACACACACACACACACACACTCTCTGTAAATGTTACCTTCTCAAATCAAAACGTGTTCACTTTACATTACTCTGCCGTCACTGTCTCTGCTGCATCTCTACGGGAGTAAAAAACACGCCCTCCCCGCCGTAATCGAGTGAGAGCATCAGCTTTAGAACAAGAACGCACAATAATGGAAGGCAGTGTTTGAGCTGCAGTGTGGAGCAGATATGCTAAAATGCAATGCACCAGATTTGATGTATCTGCAGTAGGGCAAGGACAAAGAGATGCTGACTCGAGCAAACGGAGCCGAGCATCTCACGCAGAGCAATTAAAACTCTGTGTCTGCGTCGCTTTTCTTTTCTTTTTTTTACTTGTACTTGGTTTTACTGCGCGCTCCGGCTCAAGGCTCCCTAATAATTATGTATTTTCATGTCTGGAGAGCGGCTCGAGTGGATATAGTGGAACATTGATGCTACAAGGAACGAACAAAGGCAGAATCAATAAAACATCTACTTAACTCAAATTGGAGCTGGCTCTTAAAGCGGCACATGTCACTGGAATCAGGGCTGGACGTTTCACGTGAGACGAGGCAGCGACGCACACTGTGTCCAGCCAATATCTGCAAACTAAATCATTCAATTCCACCCATATTCTGGCCCCAAACCTCGGAGTTTTTAAATACCAAATTATTCTAAATTGCTTTCTCTGTTGCCATGGAGACCCCCCCCTCGTCCTCCTCCCTCCCTCCCTCCCGCTCCAATATCAGCCCTGTTGTGCAATTACATTAGTCTGCCAAAGCACAGGGAGGTTTTAAGGATCTGTAACAGAAATGAACAGAGATACAGAAATGTGCTGTTTCTGTAACAAGAAATCAACGAGGAAACCAGCGAGATTAAATATGTACGAGCTGTTAAAAGGCACTGACCTGTATAATGAAAGAAGCAGCGTGAAGAGGAGGGAGGGAGAGGGGGAGGGGGGGAGAGAGGGGGAGAGGGGGGGAGAGGGGGAGAGAGAGGGAGAGAGAGCGAGGGAGGGGGCGATAGAGGGAGAGAGGGGGAGAGAGAGAGTGAGGAAGGGAGAGAGGGGGTGACAGAAGGAGAGAGTGAGGGAGGGTCAAAAGAGGGAGAGAGCGATGGAGGGGCGATAGAGGGAGAGAGAGAGAGTCAGGAAGGGAGGGGGTGACAGAAGGAGAGAGAGGGAGAGAGTGAGGGAAGGGCAAAAGAGGGAGAAAGAGTGAGGAAGGGAGGGGGGCAAGGGAGGGAGAGAGAGACGGGGGCAGGACGAGGAGCAGGGTGTGGGGGGGAGGGAGGAAGCGAGAGAGGGAGTGAGGGAAGAGGGAGGGGGTGAGAGAAGGAGAGAGAGGGGGAAAGTGTGAGGGACAGGACGAGGGAGGGGTGAAAGAGGGAGAGAGTGAAGTGAGGGATGGGACGAGGGAGGGGAGGGGGGGAGAGAGTGAGGGAGGGAGAGAGTGAGGGAGGGACGGGGTAAGGGAGGAGGGTGAGGTGGGGCGAAAGAGGGAGAGAGTGATGAAGGGGAGTGAGGAAGTGGTCAGAGGAGGGGGTGATGGAGGAAGAGCGAGGGGGGGACGAGGGAGGGAGTGACGGAAGGGGAGAGAGAGAGATGTGGGGGGCCAGGGAAGGGGGAGTGAGGGAGGGAGAGAGTGAGAGAGAGAAATATATATATAGGAGCGAAGGAGAGGGAGGGGTGACGAAGGGAGAGAGTGAGGGGGGCAAGGGATGCGAGAGGATGACAGCGGGAGAGAGCGAGGGAGCAGGTGAGGGAGGGAGGGGGACGACAGCGGGAGAGGAGGAGGAGGAGGAGGAGGGGGGAGGCGCACACACAGAAAATGGCACAGAAGCAAAAGGCAAAGTCTATTTCAAGGTTATTGATGCCATCTTTTTCATGACCTCATTTTTAATTCAGAGCGGCGTGCCCTGACAGCTAATCTCGGGAAACGGTTTAAATAAATATCATTAAAGACGCGCGTTCCTATAGCCGCCACCGCCGCCGCCGCCAAACCTCCGCTCGGACGTTTACACATAGATTTCTCCACGTGCTGATAAACGCCGCCAAAATAGTAACTCTAGAAAATGACAATTAGCCGAGGTTATCTTGTGCTTAATTCTAGCGGCGTCGGTCCATTACGATCGGTGATTACTGCCTGTTACTGGACGGCATAAATATAGTGATTATGCCCCCGGCTCCATCTTTCACAATAACATCACCAAGGAAACCAGTTCATATGATTTTACCATTAGAGCGGAGACAAGATAATGCATTTGATTCAGAGGAGGAGCGAGCTCAGCGGAGGCGCAGGCTTTTGTCAAATAACACCCAAAGAGTCAATCTTATCTTGAAATATTAACACCTATAATTGGAGTCGCACTTTGAATTATTCCTGATTAGAATTAGCACTAAAAAGTCAGAAAGATTTAGGGAAAAAAACGCAATCGACGTGTAGATTTTAAGCTGTTTATGGTTTAAAAATCAAGATTCACAGCTAATTTTTCACAGATTTGAGGTTTGAGTTTGAAATATAAACTGACACAATAACACAGGATGAATCATATATATCATATAGATCTGAAGGTTGGTGGTTGTGTCCTTGGGCAAGACACCTCCCCCCCTCGTCCCCTGTGTTTGTGTAAACTGGGGTAAAACGTTTTGAGAGACTTGAAGGTGAAATATGACCCGACTAATCCAGGGACAAACATGTTTAAGCTCATGTTTCTACTGGTTTAAACACATATACATCACAGATTACATAAATAACTGGAGTGTTTTGTTAATTTCAACACTTCCAGTATCATTTCTCAGCGTGTACGAGAGCGCGGCCTCTTCCTGAGTGTTTGTGTGTTCTAAAGTGTTACTCACAGCTCTATTGATACTGCAGTATTTGTACTTATGCCTGTCGGGTCAGATCGCAAGTCATTTTTCAGAGCAAAGTGGGTTCCAATTTGCACACTGTACGTTCTTGCTGTGAATTATATTTTTGTAGCACATTGACTAATGATTAAAGAGGGAAACAAAGACTCCTCCAGGGCGTAAACACGCACGCACACACACACACACACACACAGGAGCACACACGCACACACACGTCTCACACACACGAGCACGCACATCTCTCACACACACACGTCTCACACACACTCCAGCGCTCACAAACAGCCTCATTCATCATGCACAGAGAATGCTGCTGTTTGCTGAGTTAATACAATGAAGCTAATTGCCCTCAGAGCAGCACAAACACTGAGCTCAGCTAAAACTGCTCCCTCAACGGAAACGTGCTCATCTCTGGATACACACAACTACATGTATATAAAGAGAAAGTATTCATTGTATGTGTGTGTGTGTATATATATATATATATATATATATATATATATATATTTATTTATTTATTTATTTATTTACACACACACACACATACATAGAGACAGCATTCACACACACACACATTTTAGTATAGTATTGGCGCACATTTGCAGCTCTCCCTGCAGCTATCACCTGATATTCCACCTGATATTTTGCCTGATATTCTGCTGATATTCCTCTGATATTCCACCTAATATTCTTCTGATGTCCTCCTGATATTCTTCCTGGTATTCCTCTGATATTCCACTGATATTCCTCTGGTATTCCTCTGGTATTCCACCTGACATTCCGCCCGATATTCAATTGATATTCCTCCTAATATTCCTCCTAATATTCTGCTAGTCCTGATATTCCCCTGATACTCCTCTGATACTCCTCTGATATTCCTCTGATATTCCTCTGATATTCCTCTGATATTCCTCTGATATTCCTCTGATATTCCTCTGGTATTCCTCTGATATTCCTCTGGTATTCCTCTGATATTCCCCTGATATTCCTCCTGAAATTCCTCTTGATATTCCCGATATTCCTCCTGAAATTCCTCTTGATATTCCTCTGATATTCCACCTGATATTCCTCTTGATATTCCTCTGATATTCCTCTTATATTCCGCCTGATATTCCTCTGATATTCCCCTGATATTCCTCCTGATATTCCTATCGATATTCCTCTGATATTCCCCTGATATTCCTACTGAAATTCCTCTTGATATTCCCCTGATATTCCTCCTGAAATTCCTCTTGATATTCCTCTGATATTCCACCTGTTATTTCGCTGATAATCCACCTGATATTCCGCCTGATATTCCGCTGATATTCCTCTGACATTTCATCTGATATTCCACCGAAATTCCGCAGAAATTCCAGATATTCTGCCTGATATTCTGCTGATATTCTGCCTGATATTCTACCTGATATTCCTCCGATATTCCTTTGATATTCTGCCTGCTATTCCTCTGCTATTCCTCCTGATATTCCCTGATATTCCGCTGATCTTCCGCCAGCTTTTTCACCTGATATTCCTCTGATATTCCTCCTGATATTCCTCCTGATATTCTTCCTAATATTCCTCTGATATTCCTCCTGATATTCCTCTGATATTCTTCCTAATATTCCTCTGATATTCCTCCTGATATTCCTCTGATATTCCTCTGATATTCCTCTGATATTCCCCTGATATTCCTCCTGATATTCCTCCTGATATTCCTCTGATATTCCTCCTGATATTCCTCTGATATTCCTCTGATATTCCCCTGATATTCCTCCTGATATTCCTCCTGATAGTCCTCCTGATAGTCCTCCTGATAGTCCTCCTGATAGTCCTCCTGATAGTCCTCCTGATATTCCTCCTGATAGTCCTCCTGATAGTCCTCCTGATATTCCTCCTGATAGTCCTCTGATAGTCCTCTGATAGTCCTCTGATATTCCTCTGATATTCTTCCTAATATTCCTCTGATATTCCTCTGATATTCTTCCTAATATTCCTCTGATATTCCTCCTGATATTCCTCTGATATTCCTCCGATATTCCTCTGATATTCTTCCTAATATTCCTCTGATATTCCTCTGATATTCTTCCTAATATTCCTCTGATATTCCTCCTGATATTCCTCCTGATATTCCTCTGATATTCCCCTGATATTCCTCCTGATATTCCTCCTGATATTCCTCTGATATTCCTCTGATATTCTTCCTAATATTCCTCTGATATTCTTCCTAATATTCCTCTGATATTCCTCCTGATATTCCTCTGATATTCCCCTGATATTCCTCCTGATATTCCTCCTGATATTCCTCCTGATATTCCTCCTGATAGTCCTCCTGATAGTCCTCCTGATAGTCCTCTGATATTCCTCTGATATTCTTCCTAATATTCCTCTGATATTCCTCCTGATATTCCTCTGATATTCCCCTGATATTCCCCTGATATTCCTCCTGATATTCCTCCTGATATTCCTCCTGATATTCCTCCTGATATTCCTCCTGATAGTCCTCCTGATAGTCCTCCTGATAGTCCTCCTGATAGTCCTCCTGATAGTCCTCCTGATAGTCCTCCTGATAGTCCTCCTGATATTCCTCTGATATTCCTCTGATATTCCTCTGATATTCCTCTGATATTCCTCTGATATTCCTCTGATAGTCCTCTGATATTCCTCTGATATTCCTCCTGATATTCCTCTGATATTCCCCTGATATTCCTCCTGATATTCCTCTGATATTCCTCCTGATATTCCTAATGATATTCCCCTGATATTCCACTGACATTCCTCCTGATATTCCCCTGATATTCCTCCGATATTCCGCTGACATTCCGCCTGACATTCCGCTGATATTCACTCCACTCTGGATATTATTGCTTTGTATAGACTCAGCTCTTTAGTGGAGAAAGTCGAGCGCAGCAGCGGTCACAGCTCAGAGCCTCGTCCTGCCGCCGCTGCATTCACCATGACCCCACTTATGTCCAGTCAAACGGTAAACAGCCAGAGATACAGGAGCGGACACATATCCACAAAAATATATGTGTGTCCGGATTTTTGGGAATGTCCAGACTCCGATAATCAAATAGGATTTTTTTTTTTTTTTTTTTTGCACAAACGCAGATGGACTGACACACGCAGATTATTATTATTTTAAATACAAGTTGTGTTCATTTAAATCAGACTTTTTTGAGAACATTTGCCAGTTTAAACACCCATTTTTGTTTTTATTTCTTCTCTAAATAATTCCATATATCTTACTTCGTATATCTGATGTTTTCTGTTTGTTTATAAAATGTAAAAAGTAGAAAAATAAAGAAAAAAAAGACACTGAATGAGAGGATTTGTCCGATATTTGTCTGGTGGTGCACAAATATTTTTCCGATCAAACTTTGTTCCAGTTTTTGTAATAAAACACACACATAAATCCACAATCGATGAGTGTGATGTGTTATTATGTCATCTCTCTGTCGTAATGACTCGTGGTATTAGGATTTGTGATAAAACATAACCAGACGCAGACGGACATGTTCATAAAGTCGTCTCAGGAGAACAGCTTGGAGCCAGGTGTTTGAACGAAGACGCTACGATTAGAAAAACATCAAACATCAACTGGAACTTTACATCAGCACCGAGAAAAAGAAAGAGGAATTTTGAGTAATGTGGATTCTGTAGATTTAATAAACACAGATTCAGCCTCAGATTTAAACCTTCAGCAAAATGGATTTAATCTATTTATGACGAGATAAGACCAAAAACTCACTCAATATTTCACCTGTTTGTGCAACTTTGATACAGAAATGTTTAAAACAAGATCTAATGATGTAGAGAAGTCTGAACGATAGAGAAGAGGAGAGAGAAGGAGGGAAGAGAGGAGAAGAGAGGGAGTGAGAGGGAGAGGAGGAGGAGAGAGGGAGAGGAGGAGAAAAAGGAGAGAGGTAGAAAAGAAAATTTAATCCAAGTTCTCATGATTGTAAAAGTGTAAAAACAGAACAACACAGAGGAAGAGTGAGAAAGAGGAGAGGATGAGAGAGGAGAGGAGAGGAGGAGAGAGTGCATGAGGAAAGAGGGAGAAGAGGGAAGAGAAAGAAGAGAGAAAGAAGAAAGGAACAGTGAGGAGGAAAACGAGAGGAGGAGAGGGGAGAGGAGAAAAGAGGGAGAGGAGGGGAGAGAAAGAAGAGAAGAGGAGAAAGAAAGGAGAGGAAGAGGAGAGAGAAAGAAGAGACGAAGAGAGAGGAGGAAAGAGGGAGAGGAGGAGAGAGGGAGAGGAGGAGAGAGGGAGAGGAGAAGAGGAGGAGAGAAGGAGGAGAGGAGGAGAGAGTACTTGAGGAAAGATGGAGAAGAGGGAGAGAAAGAAGAAAGGAACAGTGAGGAGGAAAAAGAGAAGGAGAGAGGACAGGAGAAAAGAGGGAGAGGAGGGGAGAGAAAGAAGAGGAGAGAGAAAGGAGAGGAAGAGGAAAGAGAGGAGAGAGAGAGAAGAGACGAAGAGAGAGGAGGAAAGAGGGAGAGGAGGGGAGAGAAAGAAGAGAAGAGGAGGAGAGAGAAAGAAGAGATGAAGAGAGAGGAGGAGAGAAGAGAGGAGGAAAGAGGGAGAGGAGTGGAGAGAAACAGAGAGAGGGAGAGGAGAAGAGGTAGAAAAAAATTTTAATCCAAGATCTCATGATTGTTTTTGTCTAAAATCTGAACAATAGAGGGGAAGAGTGAGAAAGAGGAGAGAGAGGAGGAGAGAGGGAGAGGAGAAGAGGTAGAGTAGAACTTTTAATCCAAGATCTCACGGTTGTCTCTAAAAACTGTCCACACTAGAACTGAAACGAGGAAAAAACAACAACTTTACTTCCCAAAAATGGAACATATTTGAAGCTCGTGTGAAACTGTACAGATCAGATCCACTGCAGAACTTTAATAATGTGGAGATAAACATTTAAACTCACACCTGCTCCTGTTTTTAATGTTTTAAATGGACTTATGTATTTATAAAGTCGAGGACCTGCTCTCACTCTCCCTGTAAAACACAAACAGAAATAAAACAGCGTCTTTTTACGAAACAGAGAAACACACGACCGCAGACGCATCGAAACAATAACTCAAGTTTATAAACAACACAGCTCCACCATTTTGCAGGGAAAAAAAAAAGAGCCACGCCTTTTTTCTGCCCGGTAACGACATGTATAATGTGCACACACTCCAAATGTTCCGCAGTAGAGCTTTAACGGCAGGTGAGTGAATCCACAGAGGGTCAGGAGCCTGCAGCACTGACCTGCTTAGAGAGCGGCTGGTTAGCGCAGCGGAGATCGTACTTGGCGTTTGTTTAACCTTGGGAAAGTGTTTGTGTGTGCGTTTGTGTGTGCGTTTGTGTGTGTGCATTTGTGTGTGCGTTTGTGTGTGTGCGTTTGTGTGTGTGCGTTTGTGCGTGTGCGTTACGGCGTGGCAGCTCCCGGAGGAACACATCCATATGCTTGGGTTTTGTAATAGCGTGCAAGTGATTATGTGGCTGCAGAATCCCGCTAATTAAATACGTTCAAATTATCTTTTCCATTTTATCTTTTTATGTGCGTAATGTCGAGTGCAAAGCTGTCAATTTACAATTAATATCTCAACATGTGCAGTTATTTTCCAGTTTTGAATTCCTGTTAAACGAGCTTGTAACGCTGCCTGGGACTGGTTTACTGTATAATTGGTTCCATAGTGGCATGTGTCTGATCAATGGATCTCGGAATATCTTGGAATAATTACCAAATGTAGTTGCGCGGTGAATCGATTTAGACTGGCGAGGAATGTGTTTCTGTACGCCATTAGGCTTCTCTCATTTCAATACTTTTATTTACTGTAAGACTCCGCCTGCCCCCGGATTAGCATATCTCTCAAACATAGTGCCGCAGTGTTATACATAAAAGCAGGGGCGGCGGCGGGAGGGGGGCCTGAGGGGGGTTTGAGGGGGGGCTTAGGGGGCACTGGGCTCCCCGGGAACGGCCAATGCTCCTCCATAGCTCCCTTAAAGATTTTTGCTCCATTTTCATAGCACATCCACTGGCAACAGTGTTCAAAAATAAAATAAAATAAATAAATAATATAAAAAATAATAATAGTAATAAAAAATAATAAATAAAAATAAATAAATAAATAATAGGAAAAAAAATAATAGAAATAAAAATAAATTAAAAAATACATTACATTACATAATATAAAAATAATAATAAATACATAAATAAAAACAATAATATAAAAAGTAAAATAAGTATAATGATAATGGTGGTAATAATAATAATAATGATAATAATAATAAATACATACATAAATAAAAACAATAATATAAAATAAAAAATAAAATAAGTAAAAAGTACAATATAATAATAATAATAATAATAATAATAATAATAATAATAATAATAATAATAATAAAAAAACCAAACAAATACATAACATAAGTACAATAAAAAAAAATATAACAATTCTAAACAAATAAATAAAAATTAAGAAATCTATATTAGGTTTTATACGTCTCTACATTTAATTGAGTTTAAAGCTGTGACTCAAACATGGCAGAGGGGTGTGGGGATACGCTTCGTTGTTCAAAGGCTCTAAATTCATTTATTAAGTGTCCACACTGAACACCTTAGCCCCCCCTCAGCTCCTCCAAACTAAAACGCCTGGCGCTGCCCCTGAAGGTGAAATGGTCTTGGAAACAGCAGAGGGACAGAGGGAGTTTACGCTCTGGTCCACGTAAACAGTTCTGTGAATCTTATTAGGCCCAACAGCGCGGCAGATTGAACGGCTCACCTTTCGTAGTGGCGGCGCGTACACGTAGCCGCGCTGGTGCTGCTGGGGTTTCCGCCTAGTTCATCATAAACGTGTTTCCACTGTCGCCGAACTGTGATCTGAAAAACACAAAAGGAACGAGAAGAGGAACAAAAAGAGGAATTAATTATTGTGCGAGTGAAGCGGAAACATTTACTCATTCTCTCATAATAATTTAGGGCAGTGTAATTATGCAAATATTAATCAAATCAAGATTCTATTGTTTTAAATTGTCAGTGTGAGGTGTTTAAAACGAGTCCACAGTCAATGATCTGCAAGAGCAAATGTGTGGAGCAGAGGACAGAGAATGGACAGAGGAGATGGGACAGTTTAGTGTTAAATGGTGGAAAAAAAGATTAAATAAAAATACAAAAAATACAAACAACAACAATAATAACAACAATAATAATAGTAATAATAATAATAATAATAATAATAATAAATACATAACTATTAAAATAACAATAATAATAAAAAAGTAAAAATAAAAAAAGTTAATAAATCATAATAATCATAAAATAAATAAAAATAAAGCTCATTCTTATATACTGCACACCTCGAGGAAAAACAGTTTGAAGTGTGGCTTATAATGAATATTTTGAAAAGTACTGCGGTTTTGTAGTACTGGTTACATGTAAACTGTGGAGTGAGATCCTGTGTTGTCACGTTTAGATCAGATCAGTGTTTGTTTATGCGCAGAGGCAGAATTTGAATAATCTGATGATTGGAGCTGTAGAGTGTGAGGAGATTCATCTGTGACGCTGTTTGTGTCTGTGACTTTATAACGTGTCATTTATTTTTACTATGAACCAGATGAACTGTGTGTGTAATAAGGACTGAATAAAATACTGAATTATTATGTACATGCTCCGACATGTTAGCGTCATATGAACCATGTCACAATATGAGGACTGTCTCCTAATGTAGTCCTGGTTCAGTCCTGGTTCAGTCCTGGTTCAGTCCTGGCTCAGTCCTGGCTCAGTCCTGGCTCAGTCCTCGCTCAGTCCTGGCTCAGTCCTGGTTCAGTCCTGGTTTAGTCCTGGTTTAGTCCTGTTTTAGTCCTGGTTCAGTCCTGGTTCAGTCCTGGTTCAGTCCTGGTTCAGTCCTGGTTCAGTCCTGGTTCAGTCCCAGTTCAGTCCCGGTTTAGTCCTGGTTTAGTCCTGGTTCAGTCCTGTTTTAGTCCTGGTTCAGTCTTGTTTTAGTCCTGGTTCAGTCTTAGTTCAGTCCTGGTTCAGTCCCGGTTCAGTCCCGGTTCAGTCCTGGTTCAGTCCCGGTTTAATCCTGGTTCAGTCCTGTTTTATTCTGCCTCTTCTCTTTTAAAGTCCATTTTCTGATGATCATTTATATTTTGATTTACTGTATTGTCATATTAACGTCTTTCTCGTTGTATAAAACACTTTAAACGACTTTGTGCTCCACTTGCGCTGCACAAATCCACTTTCTTCGCCTTAACGTAATAAGCCGGACTAATCTGTACTGGACAAGACAACATCTGAGGAATAACAAATGTAAGTCGTTATATAAAGCTCACCCTTTTCTTATGTAATGTTCTGTAGGAATGCAGCTCAAACGCCTGACGTCACTTTGAAACTCTCGAGGAGGGACTGACTCAATTTGTTCCACTATTGAATCTTAAACATGTAATTATCAAATATAATGGGGTTGTATAATATGTCATGAAGTCACATATTCCTCCAGCGAAACCTTTGAAACTCGAGACGCTTTTGTTGCTGCAAATATAGAACTTAAAACTGCTGATTACATGAGCTGTATCCTGTTTATAGCCCAGTGTGGTTTTCTGTTTGGATTATATTACACCAGATTGCTAAAAAAAAACAAAAAAAAAACTCTTTACATTGGTCCAAAATTTACAGTATTGTTAAAAATCACGAGCTGCAATAAATAAACGGCAGAACGAAACAGTTTAGTATCGTTTTTGCTTCTGTAACGAGCCACAGAAGTGATTTATTTAAACTTTTACGTCTTAAATCTGATGATATAGCTGTAGTTTTTGTGTGTGTGTGTGTGTGTGTTTTGTGCATTCAGGAGCACACTTCTGGGCATACATGAGCGCGGGACGTCATTGCGGACTTGGGAAAAAATGAGCGATTTGACCAATTTCCTTGTGACCGGTGCCGAGCGGAGAGACATGTGTTTTCCACTGTGAGGGGGCAGCGCAACAACAGGAGCAGATTGGCAAAAAAAAAAAAGAAAAAAAAAGAAAAAATTATGTTATTTCACCGGGAAAACAACTCGTGACCTTAAGGACAAAAGGCACAGAAAAGACGAGAGGGAGGTGGAGGAGAGGAACGAATGAACAGTGTTTTTAGGGGGAAAGAGTAGACAAAACACGTACGAGGAGGAGGGCGGCGTGGGAGAGTCTCTGGACAAAGGCGACGTATCGGCACATGTGTGAGTACTTACCAACTCATATCCTCCCAGTTTCTGCGCAGCTTGAAACATGGTCCAAAGGTTGACTGTGGACACAAGGAAAACAACAACGTAAGTTAAATATCAGCTGTCAGGGCTGGACAGTAGTAACGCTGGAAGTATGTGGCCTGAAGTACAAGTACACAGGACAGTAGTAACGCTGGAAGTATGAGGCCTGAAGTACAAGTACACAGGACAGTAGTAACGCTGGAAGTATGAGGCCTGAAGTACAAGTACACAGGACAGTAGTAACTCTATAAGTATGTGGCCTGAAGTACAAGTACACAGGACAGTAGTAACGCTGGAAGTATGTGGCCTGAAGTACAAGTACACAGGACAGTAGTAACGCTGGAAGTATGAGGCCTCAAGTACAAGTACACAGGACAGTAGTAACACTGGAAGTATGAGGCCTGAAGTACAAGTACATGGGACAGTAGTAACGCTGGAAGTATGAGGCCTGAAGTACAAGTACACAGGACAGTAGTAACGCTGGAAGTATGAGGCCTGAAGTACAAGTACACAGGACAGTAGTAACGCTGGAAGTATGAGGCCTCAAGTACAAGTACACAGGACAGTAGTAACGCTGGAAGTATGTGGCCTGAAGTACAAGTACACAGGACAGTATTAACTCTATAAGTATGTGGCCTCAAGTACAAGTACACAGGACAGTATTAACTCAAGTACACAGGGCAGTATTGAACCTATAAGTATGCGGCCTGAAGTACAAGTACACAGGACAGTAGTAACGCTGGAAGTATGTGGCCTGAAGTACAAGTACACAGGACAGTATTAACTCTATAAGTATGTGGCCTGAAGTACAAGTACACAGGACGGTATTAACTCTATAAGTATGTGGCCTGAAGTACAAGTACACAGGACAGTATTAGCATGAGCCCTAGAAGTACAAGTACACAGGACAGTATTAGCATGAGCCCTAGAAGTACAAGTACACAGGACAGTATTAGCATGAGCCCTAGAAGTACAAGTACACAGGACAGTATTAACTCAAGTACACAGGACAATATTAACTCTATAAGTATGTGGCCTGAAGTACAAGTACACAGGACAGTATTAACTCAAGTACACAGGACAATATTAACTCTATAAGTATGTGGCCTGAAGTACAAGTACACAGGACAGTATTAACACGAGCCCTAGAGGTACAAGTACATAGGACAGTAAAGTAATAACACTGTAAGTATGTGGCCTAAAGTACAACTACACAGGATAGTATTTAACCTAAAGTACAAGTACACAGGATAATATTTAACCTAAAGTACAAGTACACAGGACAGTATTTAACCTATAAGTATGTGGCCTGAAGTACAAGTACACAGGACAGTAAAGTAGTAACCCTATAAGTATGTGGCCTGAAGTACAAGTACACAGGACAGTATTTAACCTATAAGTATGTGGCCTAAAGTACAAGTACACTGGACAGTAAAGTAGTAAGTCTATAAGCAAATGCACTAGAAGTACAAGTACACAACACACAATAAGACAAAAGTTTAATATTATTTTCCTAAACTTGTTTAGTTTCTAAAGGTTTTTCTTTTGAATGTGACTTTCTCCATAAGACGAAAGAGTAAAATGAGGCTCTGTGGAGGATGAAGGGCAGAACTGTTGAAAAGATGTAAATGAATATTGACTATTGAGCAGATAAAACACACAGAGTCGGCCTGGTTCACCTGCGCCGCCCGCAGCTCTGAATGAACACTATTAAAGCATCAAACACCGGCCAATATGTTCATACGTCTGTTTGAACTCATGCAAATTCATTTGCATTGATTTGTTCAGGCAAACTCTGAGTCAAAGCCCAAATCAAAACAGTCGTGATGATATTTCACTAAACTCCTGAGAGCGTTAATGTTTTGTCCAAAGAGCGGCTCATAAACAGTGTGAGGCTGGTTCATTTGCGTTCTGCATTTAGCCAATGACATTTCTATTTGCTTTCTCTGTAACATCATTGTTTCACATTTTTATATCAGGCCTATAAATAAGAAGAATAATAAGAGAAGGAGGACTCGCCTGGGAACAAATCCATCAGAATTCAATCTGTGAGTACACAAAGCCTTGCATTTGTCAAAATGACATTTTCCTATCTCCGCTTTTGACAGCATTGATTTTTTCCTTCCCTCCTCTGCGCGACTGTTGTCAATGCTCGGGTGGAATAACAAAGGAGCCGGGTCGTTTTTTCTATTTGAACTGAGCACTGGGCTTTACTGCGCTTTGTGACTGCAGAAACAGAGCGATGGGCTATTTAACCAGCCTGTTATACATCGACTGTAATTACCACAATAGAGCGAGGGATCGAGACGAGATACACAGAACGACAGAACAGGCTTTTTCTTACATGTCTTGTCATTAGCAATTTCTTTTCTTAATTCCCCTCTATTTGGCAGGGCCAATTATCACTGAGATAAGGATGACAAAACAGAAACACAACGCGGCCTCCCGACACGCAGCGCCGCAGCAATTAGACAACACAACAGAGACAGACAAATGGGAACTGATGTTCACAAGCACACACTGATGCACACACACAACTGGGAACACGCAACTAGGCACACACACAATCAAGAACACGCACCATAAGGCACACGGGCACACACAACCAGGCACACACAAGCACACACTGATGCACACACACAACTGGGAACACGCAACCAGGCGCACACAAGCACACACTGATGCACACACACAACCAGGCACACACAAGCACACACTGATGCACACACACAACCAGGCACACACAAGCACACACTGATGCACACACACAACCAGGAACACGCACAACCAGGAACACGCACAATCAGGCACATGGGCACACAACCAGGAACACACAACTAGGCACACAGGCGCATAGACACACACACACAGTTAACACACACACAGCACATCAGGGGCATTTACACAACACCACCTCAATACTCCAATACTCGGATACTCGGATACGCTGATACGCTGATACTCCGATGCTCTGATACACCGATACTACAATACTACAATACTCCAATACTCCAATACTCCAATACTTCAATACTTCAATAGTCCAATGTTCCAATGCTTCAATACTCCAATACTTCAATACTCCAATACTTCAATACTCCAATACTTCAATACTTCAATAGTCCAATGTTCCAATGCTTCAATACTCCAATGCTTCAATACTCCAATACTTCAATACTCCAATACTTCAATAGTCCAATGTTCCAATGCTTCAATACTCCAATACTTCAATACTCCAATACTCCCATCCTCATCACATGTCTCTGCACAGTCCTGTACATCCACAGCACTTCAACACAAACAGCTCAATATTAATATAACACAACAGAAACACAAGCACAGCACACACACACACAGATGCACACACACATGGACACACACACAGATGCACGCACACATGGACACACACACACACACACAGGCCGCGCCCTCAGAACACGAACTTTAAGAAACAGACGAGGCCTCGATGAGAAAGGAGCAACTGCTGAAGGAAGAGATTTATTCAAGGTCCTGTTTACGCAAAATTGACTCAAAGTTGTGTTTTGTTTCATTCACACATGTTTGAGTCACACTTTATTATTAGTCTGTCACATCTGCAAAGCTCAAAACGCTCTGTTCCACCTTGTGATGTCATCAAGTGGTAGTTTTCAAGTGAGCAGCGACTTTTACCTTTGGTTTAGTCGAGATTGAGAATTCCAGACCTAAAATGATCCAAATTCTATAAATGGTGTGTGGAGTTTTCACTTCCTGTATTACCACATGATGACATCACAAGGTGGAACAGAGTGTTTTCAGCAGGATTTGTGTGTTAAACATGTGAGGACGAAACAAAAAACACACAATTCCAGGTCTGTTTGTGATGAAAAAACAACATTAAAACAGAGAAACGACACAGAAAATAACACAACACGGGCCCTTTAAGTTAAAATAACATGTCAGCAACATTCATTTTAAACCTGATGCCCTTCCCCTTAGACTTTTCAATAATATCTGTATTCCAGTAACTCCGACAGTTTTAAACAAATACAAAAATCAGTGCGTTGGACATTAGCATTCAGATCAAATCCTCGAGGAAACAGACTAATTGTGCACAAGACAAACAAGCAAAGAAAAAAAAACAATTTAATAGAAGAGAAAAACAAATATACAACTGTACTTCACTGCCAAATATACCGTGAATTTCAGCAGGGGGCGTCATTTTGGTTGATGTCCCTGAAATGATCTATTTTAAGGTGCGAGCTGCAGAGGAGTGAACCGCTTTAGAATCCGAATATGATTTGGGACAGAATAATTTGGACATTTATGACAGCGCCGCGGCTGCTAAATCACTCGACCATCTGCTGTTTTGTTAAGCTCCAGAGAAGTTAATAAAAATGTAATTTCTGAAATGCTACTAAAATAACATAATTTCTGTTAACATCACAGAACGGAGCGCGCTTTCATTTTTTATATATTTGTAGCTGGTTTAAAGAGAGTCAAATCAAAACACATCTGAGGGCTTTTTGTATTAATTATGTTGTATTTTGCCGTTTCTGTCTCTTTCTCGCGTGTGTGCAGAGATGCGCTCGCTGCCAAGGACAAAGTTTAAACAGCATGATTTCACCATTTAATGAGGGCCGCGCTTATGATGTGCCTGTTTTTGAGATTCAAAGCGTGTACTGTATGTAAAACAGTTGGCGTGCGGACCTCGACTTTATTCTGAGCTCAAACTGAGAAATGCCAACTAAAAATAAAGCTCGATGGGTACGTAATTCTCCCTCTCCTCTTCCTCCGTCTCCCTCAACCACAATGACCTATTTAAGCAACAACATGTCGGCAATCAAACAGACGGGGCTGTCAAAACACTGCAGCGAGGTTAGCCCCGCCGCCACCGCCGCCGCCGCCGCCACCGCCACCTTCAGCCGGCAGCTCCACACTGTTGGACTTATAAACTCCACTGTAACAAAGACATCTGTCCTCTCATTTATCATTTCAGCTACAAAAAGTGTTGGTGGAATGAGCTGATTTACATCTTTGAACCAATAAAGAGTCAAAGTAGAACATGTGCAGAGCTCGGCAGAAAAGAAGAGCTCGGCAGAAAAGAAGAGCTCGGCAGAAAAGAAGAGCTCGGCAGAAAAGAAGAGCTCGGCAGAAAAGAAGCAACGAAACAAACGGAACTCCACGACTTAAAAACACCACAAGTGTCTCTGTGATGTGGGCCACGCTACTACACATTGCACCCTCTGACTACTCTGAGTACGCTGAATTCACAGAGTACACACTGGAGTACACACAAAGCACACACAGATTGCACACAGAGTACACACACAGTGCACAGAGAGTACACAGAGAGTACACACACAGTACACACATACTACAGTTATAGGGGCCAATTTGGAGCCAGTCTCATATTTGGAATTCCAACTGTGAGTATCATAGCAACAGAAGAGCCAATCAGGAGCGAGAATGTTGAAGGTAAAGCCACTTCCTGCCCTGATTTGTCTGTTATTAATGTTCATATTTTGATTTACAGACACAATAGTGACATAAAAACCCCAGGATCATGTAGAGGGTTAATACGAACATTTAAGACCAAAATGATGAGTCTGAAGCAGCAGGTACAGAGAGAGGAGACAGAGTTTTTTAGTAGAAATTGAATTGGAGCCACTGGACTCACTTCCTCTCTGACGCGCGGCGGCTAGCAGGTTAGCTCTGTCCATTTACACACACGGTCTATGAGTAGTACACACAGAGCGACATCAGAGCTCTTTCATCGGGAGCAGACGAGCGCCGTTCCTCCGCACGTTTGGAGGACGTTCTTGGCCTTCACAGGAAACCCCTCTGACAGGAAGAAGATGCTCCTCCTGCATTAAAGCCGCTCGCAATGGGATCCGACAGGAGCCTCCCGAGCATCCGACGCCGTCTCCGTCTCCACTTACACGAGCGTCACACCCCTTTGTTACCGCTTCACTTTGGAATAGATGTTTTATTAATTCCAGCGTAGTCTGTGTTAGAGTTTCTGTTTTGTTTTCAAGTTGGAGATGTGCCCTTGTCTTCACAGAAAACGTAACAGAAGGTTATTCAGTGGCAGAGTGTGGTTAGATATAATAAATGCCACTCACAAGGCGCTGTGTTTTGCTCCAGATTCACTTCCTGTACCTGAAGTACGCAGCACATTTTCTCACATGAGCTAAAAACCAGGCTTGTGGCGTTTACTTCTGCTTTAAAGTTTGGCGGTTTATTTAGAAATTGAAAATAAAATGTACCCAGACAATAATAACACGATAATATGGAGATTTGAGCTGATAAAAGTTTTAAAACCTTGAGGTACAACAATTTATAAACACCCAGGCCTGTCATGATAACACACTTTACAAAGTCGTACAGCGATAAACAAAAACATTGAAACTACTTAATGCCACTGAAGCAATAACAATAATCCAGGATAATCCCAGTAAAACATTTTTAAACAGACGTATCACTCAAAAGACCTGAGCTGCAGCACAGAAACAGCAGAATGAACCAATAATTAGACGTAAAAGTTAGTTATTCACCCCTCCACAGCTCAAATTTTATCATATTACAACAAAAATACTGAAAATCTCCCTAGTTTAACAGCAAAAAGATGTAAATATGATAAATACTGAGTTTCAAAATATCCTGTTCCATCTTAAACTGAACGATAAGTTGATAAAGTGATTATAGTGACAGGCCGATGCACAACTTATACTGTATTTGATCAAACTGAGCACGTTAGCTAACTCGTGGTGTGTGTGTTTGTTTGTTATTTAAGTGTAAAATATAAAATGATCAACCTTTTAAAATTCAAATTAATAAAAAATAAAGATTACCTGATTATTTTTTAATGGAATACTTCAGTTTGTGGTGCTGTTTTAATGTTTATTATGCCTCAAAATTAGCATTAGCGTTAGCATTGAGGCGCAAACATGTCTCTTTCTAAACACAGAAGCTCCCTGTCCCTCTGTGTGACCCTCACCCCCTGACCTCTGACCCCTGAACCACCTGCAGCTCCCTGTCCACTGCCTCATCTTTAAATGTTTATTCTTTTTAGCTGCAAGAACTTCATAGAAATAAAACCGGACAGGAAGTAGTGACGCTAACAGGAAGTAGTAACGCTAACAGGAAGTAGTGACGCTAACAGGAAGTAGTGACGCTAACAGGAAGTAGTGATGCTAACAGGAAGTAGTGACGCTAACAGGAAGTAGTTGCGCTAACAGTGACGTTGCCAGGTACAGTGAAAGAATTCAAGTCTTTTCAGAGACCAGAGGTGGAGGTGGTGATGAGGAAAATCACTGTTTAGATTATAGTTTTATTTCTGTCTCTCCTATTTTTTTTAATTTTTTCTTAAATAATTTTTACTTTCTCATACAACATCACACTCACTCCACACACACACCACATACCGTAGACTTATTTCTTCATTTATTTTGATATTTGTCTTTTCTTGTGTTGTTTTTCTGCCTGTTCTTGTCATAGATTAATATAAATTGACATAGCTAACCTGCTAGCCGCTGCATTCTGACTCCAGTTCGCTTTCTATTGAAAAACTGTACCTGCTGCTGTCAGACTCATTTTGGTCTTAAATGTTCGTATTAACCCTCCACATGATCCTGGGGTTTTTATTTCACTATTGTGTCTGTAAATCAAGATATAAACTTTAATAACAGACAAATCAGGCGCCTCCTTTCCCTGAAGTCACTCCCGCTAGCGTTAGCAACAGGTTTGATTGACAGCGTTGCTAAGCGGCGTGGCATTAAGGGGCGTTACCTTCAACAGCCTCGCTCCGGATTGGCTCTTTAGTTGCTATGATATGCAAATGTAAAGTTTAGTACGTGACATTTCTGTACTCACTCTGTTTGAATCCGAGGAAGGGGATCCTCTCGATGGGCGTGTCTCGTTCCTTCATGTACTTGTACAGCTCCACTAAGAAGGCCTGCTCCTCCGCCCGCCCCTCCTCCGACAGCTCCTCCTCTCTCCTCTCCTCCAGCTCCACCTTCAAAACCTCCCTCACCTCCCTCACCTCCCTCTCCTCTCTCTTCTCCTTCTCCTTCGCCCGCTCTCGCTCTTCGTTCACGCACTTCTTGCTGAGGTTGTTGGCCTTGTGTTTGGCGAGGGGAGGTATTTTGCCGTTGGGTATCACTTTGCAGCTCGGTTTGACCTGTGAAAAATTGAAAGAAACAGTCAGAAGATGCAATTTTAGATGGAAATTGTGGGATGAAATGTGTTTTTTAGAGAAATTCTGACAGTTTGCGAAGGAAACGCTCGAGTTTAATCCCAAACACGTAAGGTACAGACTGCGGAGCTCGCGTTTCACTGACTGTCAATAGAGCAGCGTCTCTTGTCATCACAGATTAGGCTCGACTCCAACTTCAGACAGAATTTGTGATATCGATTTATCTGTCCAAGGTCACGGGGATAAGGGCTGAGGCGGCTTTTACGGCGGATACGGCCCCACTCCTGCTTTAAATAATGCACCAGTATTGGATCGCAGCCACATTAATACCCATCGATATCATAATTTCCCTAAATGTTTCAACCGAAGTAAAAAATGAACACAACCATTTGTCTTAACGCTATAATAAATAAAGTTCTTGTTTAACTCAATTACTTTGGTTTTAGGGAAATGAGGAAGCATACACAAAGAAAATGTCAGAGAAAAACAAATTATCTTGCGTAACCAAGTGTAAAATGGATATTAAGTTTGATAGCGAGGCGCAGCGTTCTGCATGTAAAAGGGGAGTTATGTTTTTGCCTTTAAAAGAGGCTATAAAAATGAAAACAAACTAATTGAATCTGGTGTGTCCCTGTGCGTCTATAGAGGAGTAAAAGTGATTCTGGGCAGATAGAAAAACTCTTAAAGGGGAAGGTTCACTTTGGATGTCTTTTGTTTGGCCCAAAAACGACTTAAACGGCCCATTTTACACTGTTTTCTGATCTGTTTTAATGTTTCCTCGTCACAAACAGACCTGGAGTTGTGTTTTTTGTTTCATTCACACATGTTTAACGCACAAACCTGCAGATTTAGGCTGAAAACACTTTGTTCCATCTTGTGATGTCATCGTGTGGTGATACAGGAAGTGCTCCTCTGTGTTTTTAAACTCCACACACCTTCATTTATAGAATCATCTGGATCATTTCAGCTCTGGAATTGCTAATCTTCTACTGAACTAAAGGTAAAAGGAAAACCTGAAAACTCCCACTTCATGACATCACAAGGTGGAACAGATTGAAACAGATGGACTGAATCACTTAAAATGAGCTAAATTCTTTATCAAAATCACTACATTTGACGCTTTAATAGTTCAAAAAATCTCTGCAAAATACTTTTACTGTTTACTCTTTAAGTACATTAAACAGAAAACATAAATACTTTTACTTAAGTAGATATTTTCATGTGATACTTTTACTCGAGTAACCTTTTGCCCCTGTATTTGTACTTTTACTTAAGTAACAAAATGCAGTACTACTTCCACCACTGATTTTCTGCATTGAAAAAAAGTTACAATGTGGATTTTTTTCTTAAATAAAAAATAAAAAAAAATAAAAAAAAATCCTGATAAATCCAAAAAACATTTAATTTTATTTTAATTATGACATTATGAGATAAACTAATGACACATTTACTAAAGAACTAAAGGTAAAAGGAGCTGAAAACTACCACTTGATGACATCACAAGGTGGAACAGAGCGTTTTGAGCTTTGGAGACGTAACAGACGAATAATAAATGAAACAAAACACAACTCCAGGTCTGTTTTTGAGGAGAAAACAACATTAGAACAAGACATAAATAAAGCCCGACTGTCAAATATCAATAATAAAACAAAAGTAGTTTAATATGCAAAGGTTAAAAATTGAGTATTTTATTTATAATTTCATAAACGTGACCTGGATCTGTTTGATTTGAGCACCGTGGACTCAAATCAAAAATTGCTCCTACAGATAAAAGATGTGCGGCTGGTTTATTCTTAATTATAAAAACATTGCACACAAACGCCAAGATGTTTGTTTTATGTTATAATTTGCTGTTTTCAGTCTCAAGACAATTTTCCAATCACAAATCAGAATGAGCCGCCCATTTTCAGTAATTAAACGATTAAAACCACTTTGAAAACTTTGACTTCCTGATCTGAATGTATTAGTTTATTTAACAATGTTCATTCATATTTCTGTAAATGCACCAGAATTAGTTGAAATGTGAGTTTTTTACAGATAGTACAGATACAGAGGTAAAAAGTAAAAAGTATCACATGAAAAATTAAAAATTGACTTGAAGAGCAAAAAGTAAAAGTGTTAAATGTAGTAATATTGATTCAAAATGATAAATATTTAACAAGAACAGTACAAATCAATTTCTTAATTTTTCTTATGAATTTTGTTTGTTTATTTTTGTTTTGCTCAAAGACGAAGCTTGAACTCAAAAACTTTAGTCAGGATGTTTCCACGAACATAAAATAAAATAAGTAAATAGGTGTAAATAAGTATAATAAGTAAAGCAAAAGTAAATAAGTAAAAATAACCCCTCAAATCACGTGAAAAGTACTTTTACTTTTCAGTCCTGTTCAAAAATGTAGTGGAGTAAAAAGTACAGATACTGCTCTCAAATGTAGTGAAGTAAAAGTAAAAAGTATCCAGTTTAAAATGTCCTTAAGTAAAGTACAGATAAATCTTTTTTACTTTACTACTTGTACTTCGTTCCCTTACACATTAACTTAAATATTGTCCTTCATTTTTACCTTGTACTTCATCTTTTATTACCTTTATAGGAGCTTTGTTTTCTGCAGTGCTGGGGTCCTGAACTGAGGCCACTGTGGAACCCTGGCATGACCCCGATGACCCCGATGACCCTTGACCTTGACCCTGGCTCTGGGAGTCTCGTCTCTGGGACACAGACAGTTTCTTTTTTCGAGGTCGTCCTTTCAGATTAGGAGCTGGAAGAGAAAACAAATAAACAAAGGTTAAAATGGGCGTGGCAAACACAGAGGTACATTTGTGTATTTGTGTGTATTTTTTACTACTTTCTACTTTTTATACAAACACAAGACATCAAATATATGAAGTAAGAAATATGGAATGATGTAGGAAAGAAAAAAATTAAATAACTCTAGAAAAAGATGAAATTTTCGCTTCGTTTCGCTGCTCCTCCAAGACGTTTCTTACTTATATTTCTTTATTTTTTGACAAAGCAACAGCTGGCTACTTTGAGGATTTGAATATAAAATCTAGAAAAAATTAAAACAGCAAGCAGCGATAAAGGGCCTTCGCTTCAGTGGGAGGGCGAGTCAATATTTCCGGTGTGACATTGTAGATCCAGGGGGCGCTGCAGAGCCATTATTAAAAAACACAAGTCTAATTCACATCTCTTTACGTCCAGGTCAGTAAAATACACAAACGCTACATTGGGTCCGTCTAGATTCGACGCCGTTTGAAAAAGTTACGGCGGTTTTTACACCTTCAAAATGGCCGCTTCGTTAAGAGCTCGTTCTGACCACGCTATGAGACTTATCTAAATTATTTTAACAACTTTTTAACACAGACATGTCCTGATGATGCTGGAGTCTGTTGGATAAAAACACACATCTTACTTCAAATATTTCATATCTTGGGCTTGTATCTAAAATGTAAAAAGTAGTCAAAATAATAAAATATAAAACGGTGAACGATCCGGAGCGTCCGAACTCCTGCTGGTGGTGTGTGTCGGTCTTTTCTATCAGCCCCGTTTGGATTTAAAACATGAGATGGAAATTCCAGGCAGTGAATAATGTGCATATGACGGGAACATACACAATCAAAGGAATGGAATTTCACAAGCCTGCTAGCCTGAAGCTAATTATTTTAAAGAGGATTAGAGCGACATTGTACCGAATGAGGAGCTGACTGCCAAATTGCTCCAATGTGCTAGTAAACACAGTCCTCAAGTTGCCTCTCAGCTTGAAAACGGCATTTAAATTCAAACAGATGTATTTTTAAGATCTGTGGGGATGGCATCATAACTGTGAAGCACTTAAGACCACGGACTGTATAAAGACGAGGACTAAGAGCGTGTGACGTCACCACAGCGTTCACCGAGGCTAGCAGGAATAGCGGCTAATCTGGAGTTCCATATTTGGAATTCCGACTGCGAGTATCGTAGCAACCAAAGAATGAGGCTGTTGAAGGTAACGCCCCTTCCCGCCCAACAACCGCTGCCGTACCAGGGTAATATTGCTAATCAAACCTGTTGCTAACGCTAGTGGGAGTGACCTCGGGGAAAAAAGGCATCTGATTTGTCTGTTATTAATGTTCATATCTTGATTTTCGGACACAGAAGCGAAATAAAAGCCCCAGGATCATGTAGAGGGTTAATACGAACATTTAAGACCAAAATGACGAGTCTGACAGCAGCAGAGGGGACACAGTTTTTCAATAGAAAATGAATTGGAGCCAGAGTTGATGGAGCTGGAAGTGCGCCCATGATCACTGCCTATTTGGAGCACGGCGGCTAGCAGGTTAGCTATGTCCATTTATATAAATAATGTTGGATCTCAGTGTGACTCTGAAGTGCTGTACGTTTGCAATTTGTTTTCTCCCCGACAAAACCCACAATGTCGATGAAACGTTCTGCACCGACAAAGACGCCTACGAAGGTTTGAACTTTGAGAGAGTTTAAACGAGAGAGAAATGTGAGAAAATGTTAACGCCTGTGTGAGAAAAGTGTATAAAGTGTGTGGTGAGGGGTTTTACAGACAAAAACAGAGAGAATAACTGTAAAAATAAAGCTGATATTTCACAGATTTCGCCTGTCGCAGGTTATTTTTAGAACGTAACCCTCACGATAAACGAGGTATTGTTAATCAAACCTGTTGCTAACGCTAGCTGGAGCGACCTCAGGAACGAACGCACCTGATTTATCTATTCTTAATGTTCATATCTTGATTTACGGAGATGATATCACAAGAAAAACACAATGTAAAGCAGGTTAATACGAACATTTAAGCCCAAAATGACGAGTCTGACAGCAGCAGTTACAGTTTTTCAATAGAAAGTCGATGTAGCTGTAAGCGCGCCCACGCTCACTACTACACTTATCAGATTAGCTATGTCCATTTATATACACACTCTATTCTTAAGACGCACTTAACAGCGGCTGGTTAACCTACATACATTAAAAATAGGAAACGCAGCTTTTTCCCAGCAAAGAAACAGAATTATCTTAACAACTGCAGTGCACAGAGCCAGACCTATAGAAGCACAGCCCCATTTCTGTTCCCTATAGCAATCCCTCTCCACTCAGTTAATTAAAAACACATGAACCTGCCTGATAGGAGCTCTTTGTTTGAAAAGCAGGCAGATATAATTGCTCAGTTCACATTACACACACAATAAGGTATTTAAGCCCCTGCATGCGCTTTGTACACCCACGTTTATGTCAACCCGTGACTGTAATGTTACTTCTTGGCTGAGTGCCTCGATGTAGAAACACAAACAGATAGAGATAAGCTCGGAGAGGTGGAGTGAGGAAGGGAAGAAATTCAAAATAACCCAGTCACGTATCTGCGATGTCAATTATATCACGTTAAAGGTTGGTCTGCGCCAAAGAGGGCTCCCAGATTATATTACATCTATTCCCAACAAGACAATAGCACTACAGCAGCACGCTATTAATCACGTTAGCTTTCAATTATAGCCGTATAAAACAAACATTTGAAATCACAGCATCTCGATATCTGGCAATCTGGAAAAATGCAAGAAAA
Organism: Periophthalmus magnuspinnatus; assembly: GCF_009829125.3. NCBI lineage: Eukaryota > Metazoa > Chordata > Actinopteri > Gobiiformes > Gobiidae > Periophthalmus > Periophthalmus magnuspinnatus. The sequence goes on from NC_047140.1 coordinate 30,772,776, forward strand.
ATACACAATAAAAATCCTCATATTTTACCATTTCATCTAGAACAGCACCAAGAATGAATAAGGCACAGACTGTATATATAAATGGACATAGCTAACCCGCTAGCTGTTGCGTTCCAAATAGGAAATGAGCATGGGCGCACGTCCAGCTCCATTGACTCTGGCCCCGATTCACTTTCTATTGAAAAAATGTCGCAACTCTCAATATCTGCTGCTGTCAGACTCATTCTGGTCTTAAATGTTCGTATTAACCCTCTACATGATCCTGGGGTTTTTATTTCACTATTGTGTCTGTAAATCAAGATATGAACATTAAAAACAGACAAATCAGGCGCCTTCTTTCCCCGAGGTCGCCCCCGCTAGCGTTAGCAACAGGTTTGATTGACAGTGTTGCTGGAAAAACGCCCGCTCCCTGCTAAACCAGTGGTGTGGGTGGAAGGTGCGTTACTTTCAACAGCTTCGCTCCTGATTGGCTCTTTGGTTGCTATGATACACAAACACGCAACTCGGCTCCAAATTAGCCGCTATAACTGCTAGCCACAATCACTTAGTCACTTCTTTACAATCTATGGCAAAGATATAAACTGCAACATAAACCAAGCATTAGGTAACTGTACTTTACTTGAGTAGATTATAAAATGTTTACTTTTTACTTATACTTCAGTACATCAGAGAGCAGTATTTGTACTTTCTACTCCACCACATTTTTGAACAGGACTGAAAAGTAAAAGTATTTTTTATTATTGTGTGACCTGCTGAAAAGGCTGAGGGTTTATTTTTAACACAATTTGAGCAAAAAATAATAATAATAATAATAAAAATAAAATCAATTCAGCTCAAATCAAACCACATTTAAAGCTTTAATAGGTCTAAAAATCTTTGTGAAGTACTTTGACTTTTTACTCTTTAAATACATTTTCAAACAGGTGCTTTAATACTTTTACTTAAGTAGATTTTGTGTGATGCTTTTACTTTACTTGAGTATTTTTTGCTATTCAGGGGCGGCACCGGACGTTTTTGGTTGGCACAAAAGCCGTCAATGTGGGTGTTAGAGCCTTTTAACAATGGAGAGTACCCCCACACCCCTCGATCACATTTGCACCACCGCTTTAAACAAACTTAAATGTAGGAAAACTTAATGTTTTTTTAAATTATAGTCTCATTTTGAACACTCTGCAGTTGCCATTTACCTTCTTTTTGTTGTTTTTTTTGTCAAATTGGACGTGCTATAAAAGTGGGGCACTGTAGCAGAGCCCAGCGCCCCCTCCAGCCCCCCCTCTGGCACCGCCCCTGCTGTTATTACCGCTACAAATTTTACAATCTCATCTAAAACCGCACAAAAGAAACATTAGATTAGACGAGGACTCAAACTGCTGCATAACACGAGCATTAATAAGGCTAAAATGAGTGAGCTGAAGAGGTTATTTAGCAGCTGCTGGAGAGGAACAGCTCGGGGAAAATACCAAGGACGTTTGTTGTTCATTTGTCATCCCCGTGGCATTAAAAAAAAATGTCTTCTACAGTGTAATCTTTGCTTATAAAAACTGAGTGTAGGTTTCAGTTTACTCCAATCATCGGTTATTGCGCTGCTCTTAATCCGCCATTTTCTAATTAAGTGAAAGGCTTAGAGAAACGCTCATTTATTTATGTGCTGGTGTTTATTTTGTAAGTTGAGCGCAGCGCCGATTTACTGGAAAGAAACATATTGAAGCAGTTATGGACTAAGTGAATTTGTAGCAAGCGGCTCATACGGCGTAGTATTACATAAAGGCAAATCGATTCTCATAAAGGCCAGACTGCATCAGGGCCGCCTGCGGTTAGCCTCCACAACACAACAATGGCACTTTAATGCTCTCTACTCAAGTACGAGCAAATACTTCATAAATATACAGCCGAATAACAATGTACTACGCTGTACTATGGATACTAATACTATTACTGCCCTTACACCTGAACCACAGCTACACAAACAGATCAAGATGTTCACTTTATGTTTTATTCCATTTTATTTTGATGCGTCTGAGGTAATTTAAAAGCAAATGATTAGATTTAAAGTTTATTTAAAATGGCACAGTGTTATGTTTAAAGTCGTCTCTTTCGGGGGGAGATTACTAACATAGTGACTAATGCAGTTATCGTTCTGACTCTACTCACTACTATCACCAGCCTACGCACATACTGTCCAACGATTACATAACGTAATGAAATAAAAGTAGTAAAGGACTGCACTTGAGTTAAATTTAAGTATCTGCACTTTGCTTAAGTCAATTTTAAACTGGATAATATTTATTTTCACTTGTACATTTGAGAGCAGTATCTGTACTTTCTACTCCACTACATTTTTGAACAGGACTGAAAAGTAAAAGTATTTATTATTAGTTTGAGACCTGCTGAAAAGACTGAGGGTTTATTTTCAACACAACAAAACAAGAATATACAAAGAACTATATACATTATTAATTCAGTTGTTTCTGTTGAACAAAATCCAGCTCAAATCTTTATCAAAACCACAACATTTGAAGATTTATAAGACTCAAAATCTGTATGAAATACTCCTACACTTTCCTCTAACTATATTTTAAACAGGTACTTTAATACTTCACTTAAGTCGATTTTTCAGGTGATACTTTCACTTAAGTAACAAAATTGAGTACTTCTTCCACTGCTGCTATTACCCTGACATAAAACAAAATATATCCCACACAACAAATGATACTGATGACTCTACTGTGTATGACGCCTTAATCATCTCTATATAACATCTCTGTCCATCCTCAGACCCAAAACTAACAAAACAAACAAAGAGAACTACATAGGTAGCCAGGATGCTAATAATTATGTCTCAGGCACAGTGGACATTTAGTGTAGCTCAATAGACCTATGTGCCTACAAACAGAAACTGTAAACAAAAGCTGTTTACAGTTTCAGTGTAGTTAGCTCCTCCTTCAGACAGATATAACGCCGTGTCCAGCAGTAATCTGACCAGAACTGAAGAAGCAGCTTGGATGATCAGCAAAACTGTTTTGTCCAGTTGACAGATTTTACTATCAAGTCATAACATCTCTATATAATATGCGCTGGTATATCTTTACAAGTCATTATAACATCTCTCTATAACATGTAATTATAACATCTCTCTAACATGTCGTTATAACATCTCTCTATAACATGTCATTATAACATCTCTCTCTAACATGTCGTTATAACATCTCTCTATAACATGTCATTATAACATCTCTATAACATGTCATTATAACATCTCTATAACATGTCATTATAACATCTCTCTATAACATGTGCTGGTATATCTTTACATGTAATTATAACATGTCTATATAAAATCTCTCTATAACATGTCTACATAACATCATATAACATCTCTATATAACCTGTCATTATAACATCTCAATATAACATCTCTTTATAACATATGCTGGTAACATCTCTATATAATATGTAATGGCATATGTTAACGTGTCATAACATTTCTCTATAACATGTGCTGGTATATCTTCACATGTCACATATAACATGTATATAACATATAGCAGGTCTATATAACATCGCTGTATAACATGTCATTATAACATCTCTATAACATGTCGTCATAACATGTGCTGGTATATCTTCACATGTCATTATAACTTCTTTATATAACATGTAATTATAACATCTCTCTATAACATGTCATTATAACATCTCTTTATAACATGTGCTGGTATATCTTCACATGTCATTATAACTTCTTTATATAACATGTAATTATAACATCTCTCTATAACATGTCATTATAACATCTCTTTATAACATGTGCTGGTATATCCTCACATGTCATTATAACTTCTCTATATAACATCTCTGTATATTGTGTGCTGGTATCTCTTAGCATTTCTATAGAACATCTCTATATAACCTGTGCCGGCATATCTTAAAATGTCATTATAACATTTCTGTATATATTGAGTGCTAGTATTTCTTAACATCTCTACATAACATGTGCCGGCGTATCCTAAAATGCCATTATAACATCTCCATATATCGTGAGTATTTCTTAAAGTAAACAGTAGGTCGTTCCCACCCTCCCAGAGAGAGTAGGTCTGTTTTTAGTCCCACTAAACAAGCCCCTGACACTCTACACTCTCTTACATAACCTGCCTGTTTACATTTTTCATCAGGTCAAATACTGCTGCGTAAGAAAACGAGCCAATTAGAGCCTAGCGCCGCAGCGTAGCACACAACACCAGAGCAAAATGAGTTTGAATCCACTCATGTAGTAATTACCCATAAAAGGTTAAGTGGAGCAGTTAGTATGGGTGGGAATGCGCCCGCTAAAAGGTCAAACGCAGGAGTTTGTAGGAGCTGAATTCTTAAGCCTTTTTTCATCTACTTTGTAAAGACGTTACATAAAGTCAGAGTCATCGTCTTCAGAAAAACACAGAGGGAATCAAAGATGGCCGCCCTCCACCGTGATTGATCTGTACAATGGAAACACGGACAGTTATAGTCTGCAGAGAGCGCATGGCGGCGTAATGATTTGACCGCACCAGGGGAGAAGCTGGGGTATTTTTAACTTCCTGTAGTGCGAGCGTTAAGTGTTTTGGTCCAGGAGACGAGTTTAGCGCACACAATACTTCCCCGAGCAGGCCAGAATTAGAGCACGAGTCATCGAGGGTTAAAGCGGCGCTCTGGCCTACACTTGCTCCTTGTTTCACACAGAGCTGTCACACGCTGATTTTTCATTTAGGGCGAATGGACTAAGCTGTGAACTGGTACAAGAGAGTTTATAAATGTGTCATGAAGTCATAGTGAAGGAACATTCATAAGTTTGTGATACTAATGTCCGAAAAAGTAAATATTTTCTCTCTTAAGTATTAAAAGAGAGTCCTAAATTACACAAAATGGACTTGTGTGAGGTTTAAGTCGTGTTCTAATGCTGTTAACTCCTCAAAAACAGACCTGGAGTTGTGTTTTGTTTCATTCACACATGTCTGAGTAACTTAGTCTTAGTCTGTCTACATCTCCAAAGCTCAAAACGCTCTGTTCCACCTTGTGATGTCATCAAGTGGTAGTTTTCAAGTTAACAGCTCTCTTTTTAGCTTTTATTCGGTACAGATTAGCAACTCCAGAAGCTGAAATGATCCAAATGATTCTAAAAAAAATGAAGGTGTGTGGAGTTTAAAAACACAGTGGAGCACTTCCTGTATTACCACATGATGACATCACAAGGTGGAACAGAGTGTTTTCAGTTTGAGAGAATGACTCTGAAGCGTAAATATGCAGGGTTAGTGCGTTTAAACATGTTCAAATGAAACAAAACACAACTCCGAGCCTGTTTGTGACGAAGAAACAACATTATAACATGACTTAAAGCTACAAGAGTCAATTTTGTGTAATATATGACCTTTAAATTGGACAAAAACTGGAGCTTTTCTGAATATTTACAGTGTTGTCATGGTCTATAATAAAACTAGCAGGAGGCCACATGGTAATATTAAAAGTTACATGTATTTTGAGTTGAAAATAACATCGTATTGTCCGTCTCAAAACTGTTATCGAGCTTTTTCTCAAGCCTGAAGTCTTCTTGACACCACTAACATTTTGGATTCACTGGGGAGCGATGGACTGCGGCGTAAAAAGCACATCGCGAAGCATGACACGGGACAGGTGTAGGACGAGCAAAGTGACCAGGCAGAGGTGGAGAGACTGTTCCAGGTGACGGGTGCTCTCGCGGGGTGGGAGAATGGGGTTGGGGTGGGGGTGTGCATCCATCAAGCCCTGTCAACGAACTCCCGCCGCGAGCCGTGGAAGTCACAACCACTCCGACGACCGACCGTGTGCGCCGCCTGACAACATGATCTGCCTCTCCTCCAACGCCCTCCAACCAAACACGCCGCTCCGATAATCCAGTCCCCTCGTATTCACTTAAACACCGCTCCTACACCTCTGCTATATTAGCGCTTGCTCCATGTCAGTGATTACATAAAAGTCATTATGGGAGCGCGAGTCGACGGAGGACAGCCAGGGGGAGCTGCAGCGAAACGGGGCTGATTGATTGAGAGGAGCAGAGACAGCAGGGGCCGCTGGTGTGATGGATGCTACGCGAGATAACACTCCACACATCGACCCGGAGCATATTCACGGCTGACTTTTGTTCACTTTGCAAATACAGATAATGCAATCGCTCCGCAGACGGAAATTAAAGCAGATAGATAAATTACGGCTTTGATGCGGAGTGATGTTCCACTTTTGGCAGCCATTTTGTCATTATCCAGCTCCACAGTCAAAGGAAATATTGTGTAGTTCGTTATCAGCTGCAATCTGTGTCGTGAAGTGGAATGTAAAGTGTCAAGTTGTCATGAGGAGTTTTCTGATTATGACTATTGACTGTACAGTTTTCCCTCGCTATATCGCAGTATATATATGTATTGTGTCATGCGTCCTGATTGGCTGTTGGACTGTAGACCATTGTCCATCAGTCTCCTCCGTGCCGTGTCTCCTGTCCAGTACAGAATGTGTTCAGACAAATTTACATAAACGTTGGATCTCAGTGTGACTCTGAAGTGCTGTACGTTTGCGATTTGTTTTCTCCACGACAAAACCCACAATGTCGATGAAACGTTCTGCACCGACAAAGACGCCTACGAAGGTTTGCACTTTGAGAGAGTTTAAACGAGAGAGAAATGTGAGAAAATGTTAGCGTCTGTGTGAGAAAAGTGTATAAAGTGTGTGGTGAGGGGTTTTACAGACAAAAACATAAAGAATAACTGTAAAAATAAAGCTGATACTTCACGGATTTCGTTTATTATGTGTTATCTTTAGAACGTAACCCCCGCGATAAACCAGGGACCACTGTATTGTTAATCAAACCTGTCGCTAACGCTAGCTGGAGCGACTTTGGGGACGAAGGCGCCTGATTTGTCTGTTATTAATGTTCATATCTTGATTTATGGAGACAATAGCGAAAGAAAAACTCCAGGATCATGTTGAGCGGGTTAAAACGAACATGATCCTGGGGTTTTTATTTCACTATTCTGTCTGTAAATCAAGATATGAACATTAATAACAGACAAATCAGGCGCCTCGTTTTCCTGCTACCGTTAGCAACAGGTTTGATTGACAGCGTTGCTAAGCTCCTGCTCCCTGCTAAACATTCCCTTCAGCATCCTCACTCTAGATTGGCTCTTTGGTCGCTATGATACTTGTAGACAGAATTTTAAGTATGAAACTCGGCTCCAAATTAGCCGCAATAACTGCTAGCCTCGATTAGCTTCATTTGGAGCGACATCACACTCACTCCACTCGGTCCACTTCTTTACACAGTCTGTGGGTTTAACAGTGTAGTATTTTATCAGAAAAACGTCCTCGGGATACACAGCGTTTCTTGAGGAATGTATTATTTGTGTTTTGACTTGCTCCGTGTTGCTGTTGACCCTTCGCTGGTGCAGGTCACGCTCGTTTAAATGTTTGCGGCAGCAGTGAAATAAAATGTTGAAATGATGAACAGAGACGCGGGGCTAAACTCGGCTCAGAGGCCTGTCACTCACGCCGGAGCTCAGTGCGTTTCAGTCCTGTCTTCCACTAATTAATGTCGTCTTTTTTTCAGGATAAGAGCGCTGTTTTGACTAAGCAGATATGAAATATGAATAGAAATCCCCCAGTTACACGCAGACTGAGCCACAAAGTCTACATTCTTCAAACTCCTTCCTCATAATAAAAACTCCCCCTTGTCTAAAGTTAAATTTGACATTTTTGTAGAGTGAGGTCCGGGCTGAGACGGAGAGGTGAGGCCGAGGGGGGGAGGAGTCAGGAGACGGGAACGGCCAATAAGAAACGTTCCGACATGTTTTGACATATTTTGTCCCTTCACGATCTCAAGATCTAACACCCACTCAGTAATTATCTTCATGTCTGCTTTCAAAGGTAAGAGTCGCGTTGCAGAACATGACATTTACGGCAAAGTACGGGCCCCCAGGCGGAACGCGGCCCCTGCAGCCGGATACAGCGCCGCGTTTAGGGCCCGGCCTCATGACTCACACATGTTCTGTTTATTTTATTTAATCTAGTCAAGTCATTAATCATTTTTTATCAGGTTCTATCCCTTTGTTATACACGAAAATCCAGTGAATGTAACGTCCTAATCCAGTGGAGTTATTTCTGCCACATGCTTCAGCGCAGCCGTGTTGGGAAATGTTCAGAAACACAGAGTGACTCATTTCTGCCTCATTTACAAGGTTGTGTAAAAGACACACAATGCACTAATCAGCAGTAGTAAAATCAAATGTAAGTATAAGCTGGCTCTCCGGGTGCCATGGTAACGGATACTGCCCATTATAACCGTGCGTAATAATGTCCTTTTAATGATACTACTGCGGATTTAAGTGGAAATGAGATCAAATACATGTGTACGACTCGATAGACACGAGGATTTTTACAACGCACACCTTCGACGCACACCTTCACAAGCAGAGTGCACGGCTGTAAAACACGAGGCACACACGGTCCTTAAACACACCACAGTTTGAGGTAATGTATGAGTGTAGATGTGTGTGTGATTGTATGTAAATATGGGAGTATCTGTGTGTAGTGCACCAGTGTGTGTGTGTGTGTGTGTATATATATGTGTGTAGGGGTGCGTGTGTGTTTGCGTGCAAGTGTATATGTGTATGTGTGTGAGCGTGTATACGTGTTTATATCTGTGTATGTGTGTGTATGTATATGTATGTGTGAGTGCATATGTATAAGTATGCGTGTGTGTATTCATGTATATGTGTGTGTGTGTATGTGTGTGAATAGGGGGGTGTGTGTATGTGTGTGAAGGGGTGTGTGTGTATATGTGCGTGTGTGTTTGCGTGCAAGTGTATACGTGTTTATATCTGTGTATATGTGTGTATGTGTGAGTGCATATGTATAAGTGTATGTGTGTGTATTCATGTATATATGTGATAAAGTGGAGGTTAAGACTTTCATCAGTGGACCTCTTCCTACCATAGACAGAAGGAAGATGAACAAATTTACCCGGCTGCTTCAGCTGAACACATGGCTGTTCAACGAATGTGCAGCCAGAGGACTGCACTACATTGAGAACTTTGATCTTTTCTGGAAACGAGAGGACCTGTTCAAGGGAAATGGCCCGCACCTGAGCAGAGGTGGAGTAAGAGTGTTGACGGATAACCTCCTCCACGCTCTGAGAAACCGGCCTGGACAGGGTCCTGGGCCAGTGAGAGAAAAGAGGAATGAGAGAAGCATTCCTGCTGCACCAACCACAGACCAAGCCAATGTGTCAGCACCACCAGCAGCACCACAACTACAACCACCACCTCCCCCAGCGAAGGAGTCACCACCAGCAGCACAACCATCTCCCCCAGCGAAGGATTCAGCTGCACCACCACCTCCCCAAGAGAACAAGTCACCCCTGCCCACAGACCAACCCTGGGTCCCCTTTGCTACATCCACTCCCTCTAGGGACTCCTCACTCTCCTTTTCCTCCCCACCTTCACCTATGGCCCTTCCCGACCATCTAGAAAGTCTCATCAGATCAGGAATTAAGATGGCTCCTCTCACACCTAATATAGAGCGATCAAGAGTTCTGGCATCAACTATGCTGAACTCTTCCCCGTACCCACCTATCCCCCCTCGTCTTTCACGCAAACTCCCCCCTGCTCCGCCTCCTCGGCCCTCACCTGGTCCCTCACCCAAACTCCCCCCTGCTCATTCACCTGGTCCCTCACCCAAACTCCCCCCTCCTCGCCCTTCCCCCAGAGCTGTTATCAACAAGAGCTAGGACACACAGGGCTTCTGCTGTCTCAGGACATACAGTCATGATAAAGATAATATCATGCTGAGGCCCTGTGATGGAGCTATATCTACAGTTACACCGCGTAGACTGATTAACAGAAGGACAGTTAGACTGTCCAATCAGAGACATTTAGTTCACATTCCCTGTAAGAAGATAACATCCAGTCCTACTGAAACTAATCTGAAACTTGCTGTGCTCAATGTCAGATCTTTATGTAATAAGTCCTTTTTAATTAATGATTTTATTTCTTCTTTTAGTCTTGACTTTATGTTTTTAACTGAAACATGGCTCGACAAAAACACAGGTAATGCAATTCTAGTGGAATCAACTCCACCCAACTTCAAATTTGAATCTGAAACACGAGTAAACAAAAAAGGTGGAGGTGTGTGCGCATTTTTTAGAGATAGTTTAGTTACTCACAGATTGTCATTTGGAGTGTTTTCATCTTTTGAGTATGTTTCATTCAAAATGGAGCTAAAACAATCCCCCTCCATACTCTACTTAGTCATATACAAACCTCCCCAGCACTGTCTGAGTTTTATTGATGATTTTACTGAGATGCTTTCAGTCATATGCACAGACTTTGATGGTTTAGTCATTACAGGTGATTTTAATGTACATGTGGATAATGTGTTTGACAGGAACGCTAAAGAGCTCAGTTCTGTCCTTGAAACCTTTGGCCTGACTCAGCATGTCAGCGAGCCCACCCACAACAGAGGACACACCTTGGACCTGCTCATTACAAAAGGAGTAAATATTTCAAATGTCAATGTGGTGGATGTTGCTCTGTCTGATCATTTCTGTGTCTTCTTTGACCTGTCTGTTATTCCCAAACCAGCGGCTGGTCCTGCAGTTGTTCGAAGGAGACACATAAATGATAACACAGGTGCACTGTTCATGGAAATGATACACTTTGAAAATGCCTCATGTTCTGATGTTGATGATTTGTTGAACTCTGTAACTTCGAGTGTTTTGAATGTTCTGGACACCATTGCCCCGATGAAGGTTAAAATGGTTAAAGATAAGCAGAAAGCGCCATGGAGGAATGATGACTCGGTCAGGGCACAGAAAAGGGAGTGCCGGAGGGCCGAGCGGGAATGGCGCAAGTCAAAGCTCCAGGTTCATTATGAAATTTACAGAGAAAAGATGCACATGTACAACCACAGTTTATGTAGAACAAGGCAAAGGTATTTTTCTGACATTATTGGAAGTTGTAGTAACAACTCTCGTATCCTGTTTGCAACGGTAAACAGATTAACAAACCCCCCAGCTCCACTGCCGTTAGAACTAATTTCCACATCTAAGTGCAATGAGTTTGCAGTATTCTTTAATGACAAGGTTCAGGGTATTAAAAATGCCATAAATTCCACAACACAAATAACAACCCAGCACCCACATAGACGCTTAGAGCTGACTCACTTTACACCTGTAACTGATAAAACTGTCCAAGAGATTGTCACCAGTCTGAGTTCATCTACATGCTGCCTCGATGTGCTACCCACTAAATTTTTAAAGTCTGTGCTCAACAGTTTGCTGTCACCACTCACTCACATAGTTAATATGTCACTTCAATCTGGAACATTCCCAAGTGCTTTGAAAACTGCGGTTATCAAGCCTCTCCTAAAGAAGAGCAGTCTTGATGCCACAATATTGAACAATTATCGACCAATCTCAAATCTGCCATTTTTAGGCAAAGTCCTTGAAAAAGTTGTTTACCAACAGCTTATTAACTTCCTCCAAAATGAACAACTCCTTTGATGTTTTCCAATCAGGTTTTAGACCCCACCACAGCACTGAGACTGCTCTTATCAAGGTGACAAATGACATCCGCCTGAACACTGATGCAGGCAAAGTCTCAGTCTTGATCCTGTTAGATCTGAGTGCTGCTTTTGACACTGTGGATCATGGGATCCTCTTACAGAGACTGGAGGACTGGGTGGGCATCTCTGGTACGGCACTAAACTGGTTCAAGTCCTATTTAGAAAACAGGGAGTACTTTGTTGAAATTGGAAAATGTATATCAGATAAAATGTCCCTGACCTGTGGGGTGCCCCAGGGTTCAATCCTGGGACCCCTGCTGTTCAATCTCTACATGCTGCCATTAGGCCAGTTAATACGCAGCAATAATGTGTCTTACCACAACTATGCAGATGACACTCAGATCTATGTCTCACTAGCAGCAGGTGAATATGGACCAGTGGATTCACTCTGCCACTGCATCCAACAGATCAGTGTGTGGATGCAAAACAACTTTCTCCAGCTAAACTCAGACAAGACTGAAGTTATCATCTTTGGCCCACAGAAACATAGAGAAAGTGTCAGCAGTCACCTCCAGTCTCTCTCTCTAAAACCTTCAAATCAGGCTAGAAATCTAGGGGTAATAATGGACTCAGACTTGAACTTTAACAGCCACATCAAATCAATAACATCTGCAGCTTTTTACCACCTTAAAAACATTGCAAAAATCAAAGGTATACTGTCAAAGCCAGACTTAGAGAGACTTATCCATGCATTTGTCTCCAGTAGGTTAGACTACTGTAACGGCCTGCTCACTGGCCTCTCCAAACGAGCCTTAACACAGCTGCAGTACATCCAGAACGCTGCTGCTCGGGTCCTGACTAGAACCAGGAAGTATGAGCACATAAGTCCTGTGCTCAGGTCTCTGCACTGGCTTCCTGTAGCTCAAAGAATAGACTTTAAAGCAGCTCTGCTTGTGTATAAGTCTCTCCATGGCCTAAGTCCAAAGTATATCTCCGACATGTTAGTGCCATGTGAACCATCTCGCAATTTGAGGACTTCAGGGATCGGCCTCCTGCTGGTGCCCAGAGTCAGGACTAAACATGGGGAATCAGCATTTAAATTTTATGCAGCTAAAACTTGGAACAGTCTTCCTGAAGATGTGAGACAGGCCTCTACTTTGACAATGTTTAAATCCAGACTCAAAACAGTTCTGTTTAGCTGTGCATATGACTGACAGGTTTTTATTCTGCACTCTTCTCTTTTAATGTTGATTTTATGATGATTATTTGTGATTATTTATGTTTGATTTGTGTGATTTTAATATCTTTCTTATTCTGTAAAGCACTTTGAATTACCTTGTGTACGAATTGTGCTATACAAATAAACTTGCCTTGCCTTGCCTTGCCTATGTGTGTGTGTATGTGTGTATATGTGTGTGAAGGGGTGTGTGTGTGTGTGTGTGTATATATTTACATGTGTGTGTGTATATTTATATGTGTGTGTGTGTATATGTGGGGGTGAGTGTGTATGTGTGTATTTATGTATATATCTGTGTAGTTGTGTGTGTGCTTGTATGTAAGTATGGGGAAATCTGTGTGTGTGCGTCAGTGTGTGTATATGTGTGCTTATTCATGTATATATGTGTGTGAGTGTGTGTATATGCGTGTGTGTGTATACAAGTGTGTATATATATGTGTGTGTGTATATGTGTGTGTGTAGGGGTGTATATGTGTGTGTGTGTGTGTGTGTATATATATATATATATATATATATGTGTGTGTGTGTATGTGTGTGTATATGTGTGTGAGTGTATATGTGTATATGTGTGTGTATGTGTGTATAAGTGTATATATCTGTGTGTGTGTGAGTGTATATATCTGTGTGTATATGTGTATGTGAGTGTGTATTCATGTATATATGTGTGTGGGTGTGTGTGTGTGTGTGTATGTGTGTGTACATGTGTGTGTGTAGAGGAAACATCCCTGTAGATACATTTGTAAATGAGCTTATACCTGTGAATCCGCCCACATCAGACAGAGAAGGTCAGTCTCTCGTGTTCAGGGTCAGAGCGTGAGCTGAAAATCCACTGCAGTCGAACTATAGGCTCCGCACATTTGCATCGGGAGCGAGAATGCGGCGAATCGAGTGTGCATCGGATTATGTGTGAAAACACAGTAATTAGGAACACGGCGTCTTAAGTGAAACTCGAGAGGCTTTAATCGATGAGGCAGTAAACGCTTCATCGGGGAGTTTAAGGGACTTTTAAACGGCGGGAGAGAGACGAGGGGCCGGAGTGCGACAGCTGACGACCAGAGTGTGTAAAGACGTGACTGAGAGGGTGTGGAATCACAACAATAAGTATCATAGCAACCAAAGAGCCAATCAGGAGCGAGGCTGTTGAAGGTAACGCCCCTTCCCACTCACACCGCTGGTTTAACTCTATAGCGCTGGATGCTCTCGTCGCCGTTAGACTCGCGGTTGCGGACTTTCCATCGCCGTAACTCCGCAGCCGATTGTGCTTCATGTAAATCCAAAACGGCGTCTCAAAGCGGAGGCATGAGGCGACCAATCAGAGCGCAGTTACTCAACGCATCAAAGGAAAAATAAGGATGGATGTGTAAAATAGAGGTGGTTGTGTGAAAAACGGTAAAAGTACACGCTGATACTTCCTTTAACGTGATTTTTATGGCTAAAATAGAATAAAAATCTCAACGAGTTAAACTGGTCTATAATGTGCTCGGTCCTTAAAGGGTTAATTGATCAAACCTGTTGCTAACGCTAACAGGCGCGACCTCGGGGAAAGGAAACGCCCGATTTGCCTGTTATTAATGTTCATATGTTGATTTACAGACACAATAAAAACCAGAGAGAGGGGACACAGCTTTACAATAGAAAGTGAATTGGAGCCAGAGTCAAAGGAGCAGGAAGTACATGATCACTTCCTGTTTGTAGCGTCGCGGCTAGCAGGTTAGCTACGTCCATTTATGTAAACAGTCAATACTGAGGACATCTCTCCGGTGTTTTATCCAATGTTGGCGCGTCAAAGGTCAAAAAAGGGGCAGTAAGGGGTGTTACCTTCAACTTCCTTGCTTCTGATTGGCTCTTTGGTTGCTATGATACTCATGAGCGTCTCTAAATTGTCCGCTATAACCGCTCTGGCCTCGATGAGCTTCATTTGGAGCTGTGGGTGACGTCACACTCGCTCAGTCCACTTCTTCTCTTCATACTTGAGCAATGACAATGTGACAAATTGAATTACAGATTTCATACTTTTTAGGTCATGATGTTAATAACTGAGTAAGTTTGGGCCCTACCAGTGCGACCGGGGGATTACGTAGACAATTGGCTCATTATAAACCCACAACACACATTTTTTCCAAATTAGATTCTTACAGACGTTGCCAATAAGCACAAAAACAGCAGAGAGAGAAGAGTTCTAGACAATACAAAACTGAAATATACATTTTTAAGAAGTTAGACAACAGGATATCGTGTTTGAGAAAAGACTGTATATAAATGGAGATAGCTAACGTGCTAGCTGCCGCGTTCCAAGTAGTTAGCGAGCATGGGCGCGCTTCCAGCTCCATCGACTCTGGCTCCAATTCACTTTCTATTGAAAAACTGCTGTCAGACTTGTCATTTTGGTCTTAAATGTTCGTATTAACCTGCTCTACATGATTCTGGGGTTAATTTTTTTTTATTTATTTTTTTATTATTATTATTTTGAGCTTAGATTTTTTTAAATTTTATTTTAAGATTTTTTTATTTTTATTTTATTTTGTTATTTTATTTTTTTCTTATTTTTATTTTTTTTATTTTTTTGGGGGGGTTATTTTGAGTTTTTTGGGGGTTTTTTTTAAGTTATTTTGAGTTTATTTAGATTTTTTTGTTATTTTAAGGTTTTTTTTGTTATTTTGAGTTTATTTTTTATTATTATCATTTTTTAAACTGTGTCCTCTCTCTGTACCTGCTGCTTCAGACTCATTTTGGTCTTAAATGTTCGTATTAACCCTCTACATGATCCAAATCAGCTGTGCGGGTGGTGCCAACTTCAACATCCTCGCTCCTGATTGGCTCTTTGGTTGCTATGACACTCGTGGTCAGAATTCCAGATGTGAAACTCCGAAGCTCCAAATTCGCCGCTATAACTGCTACCCCTCGACGAGCTTCATTTGACTGACAAGGGCCAATTAGAGCCCTGCATTCTGAATACTTGGAATACTTTTACACCGAGTTGCATTTGAAGTATAATGCAAAAAGAAAGTCATATAATTACAAACAGCTTTATTTTGGTTGCTCTGTTTGTTCTGAAGTCATTATGTCTAATTAGAGACAGAGAAATTGCAAACACACGACAAGAGCTGGGTTTTATTTTTCTCACTAATTCTGTGCAGTTTGAGACTAAATTGTGATGAAGTACCGCCAAGTATTCATTTGGTTATAAAAAAAAATAAAAATCACTATATTCAGAATACACTGTGTACAAGATTCAGATGTGTAAAAAATATTAAAGGGGACGTATCTGATCTGTTTTAATGTCGTTTCCTCTTCACAAACAGACCTGGAGTTGTGTTTTGTTTAATTCACACATGTTTAACACACAAACCCTGCAGATTTTGTTCTGTTCCACCTTGTGATGTCATCATGTGGCGATACAGGAAGTGCTCCACTGTGTTTTTAAACTCCACACACCTTCATTTCTAGAATCATTTGGATCATTTCAGTCCTGGAGTTGTCAATATCGACTGAACTAAAGTTAAAAGGAGCTGTTCACTTGAAAACTACCACTTGATGACATCACAAGGTGGAACAGATTGAAACAGATGGATTGAATCATTAAAATGAGCTAAATTCTTTATCAAAATCACTACATTTGACACTTTAATAGTTCTAAAAATCTCTGCAAAATACTTTTACTGTTTACTCTTTAAGTACATTAAACAGAAAACGTAAATACTTTTACTTAAGTAGATGTTTTTCATGTGATACTTTTACTCGAGTAACCTTTTACCCCTGTATTTGTACTTTTACTTAAGTAACAAAATGCAGTACTACTTCCACCACTGATTTTCTGCATTGAAAAAAAGTTACTATGTGGATTTTTTTCTTAAATAAATCCTGATAAATCCAAAATCATTTTATTTTATTTTCATTATGACATTATGAGATAAACTAATGACACATTTACTTAAGAACTAAAGGTAAAAGGAGCTGAAAACTACCACTTGATGACATCACAAGGTGGAACTGAGCATTTTGAGCTTTGGAGACGTAACAGACGAATAATAAAAAAAACCAAAACACAACTCCAGGTCTGTTTTTAAGGAGTGAACAGTGTTATACATGATTTAAAGCTACACGAGTGGAGTTTGCGTAACGTAGAACCTTTAACGCGCCCGTTATGTGCCGTCGTAGTTTAAAGGTTACGCAGCACTTCCACTTTACTCGTGGTATTTCAAGTGTTCAGTTTTTAAGTCTTACACCGATAAAACACTCAGTTACATTACATCTGTTAAACGTGCTCTATTTGACTCGCTCGCTCCATCATCTGCAGCCGAACGCCGTTGCCGTGGTATTCGGTGTATTAATATGAGACATTTTTGACGTGTTCATAATTCTCACTTTGTCACAGGTGACGGTGGAGTTTTTCTTCTGCTGCTGCTCCAGGCTCAGTCATTTGAGACGCTCTGACAGAACAAAACATCTAATGAACAGTAATGTTTCAAACATCTCTGTATCCAGGAGAGCTCACAATTGCACTGTGTACTCAGGGAAAAGGAGGAGGGAGGAGAGGAGGAGAGGAGAGGGAGAGAGGGAGGAGAGGGAGAGAGGGAGAAAGGAGTGAAGGAGGGAGAGAGGGAGGCAGAATGAACAGTAATGTTTCAAACATCTCTGTATCCATGAGAACTCACAATTACACTGTGTACTCAGGGAGAGAGAGGAGGGAGGAGAGGAGGAGAGGAGGAGAGGAGAGGAGAGGGAGAGAGGAGAGAGGAGAGAAGGAGGGAGAGAGGGAGAGGAAGAGAGGGAGGCAGAATGAACAGTAATGTTTCAAACATCTCTGTATCCATGAGAACTCACAATTACACTGTGTACTCAGGGAAAAGGAGGAGAGGAGGAGAGAGGAGAGGAGAGGGAGAGAGGAGTGAAGGAGGGAGAGAGGGAGGCAGAATGAACAGTAATGTTTCAAGCATCTCTGTATCCACTACAGCTCACAATTACACTGTGTACTCAGGGAAAGAAGGGAGGACAGAGGGAGGGAGAGAGGAGGGAGGAGAGGGAGGAACGAGAGGGAAGAGTAAGAGGGAGTAAGAGAGGAGAGGGAGGAACGAGAGGGAGGGAGAGGGAGAAGGAGTGAGTTAAAGCGAGAGTGCGCGTGGGCGGACACTGCGATGGTTTTATTAATCATCAAACTATCCGTAGGTTGAAACAAGATACATGTGTTAATTAATTTAGAATAATTACACAGAGGAGATTATCAATGGGAGACGGAGGAGTGTGCGTTTCATAAGGTCACGGCTTCAGCCTCGGGGGGATTTTCATATCAATAATAATAATATCAGGGGTATATTTTTGTCCCGCGGTCTGTGAATGCATCGGCAGGATATTTTTATTCCTCCGTCACTAAGAGCTATTCTGAATTTAATGAGGAAAGACTCGCTCTGAGCATCACAATGGAGACTGGTTACTGCCATTACAGGCACGTCTCAGCTCTGCCAAGGTCCTCCGCAACCACGAGCCCGCCGTCCAATAAAACACAGAGATAAAGATCCGCGCGCAGGAAACAATGGACGCAGGAGAGCCGTCGGTTAACTTTGTCCAGACGCTTTTAGAGTTATTTTGGACGTGGCGCGCATCACCGTCGACGAATGACCCGCCCCATCCATCTGAGATTAGTCCAAACAAACTTAAACTATCCCCCCTCCCCAAGGAGCAGCGGACTCACCCTGATGCCCTCCCCTGCGCCACCTGCGTTCTCTCAGACCTGTGTCCGTCCCGCCGCTTTAAGTCAGCTCTGTTGTGCTTGTGTCTCTATGGTTCTCATCTCTGTTATAATTTACACTTTTTAAATCACAATATTCATCTCAAAACGACTTAATAAAAGAAGCGCGGCGACTGATTTCAAGTTAGAAAACTGTGGTGTCCGATGGAGCTGACGTCGCCGTAAACGTCGTCAGAATAAAGAGGCGTGGAGCTGCAGCGCCCCCTGTGGACAGATGCACGTCGCACTAGAGCAGCACGTTTTTAAAATTTGTATCAAAATGACGACGCGACGCTGCAGAATCAACGAGTATCAACGATTAAGGAAATAAAACTGGAGAAGGAAGTGAGGACGTCACAGTGGAGGTGAAAACGGAGGTAGATCGACAAAATGGCGTCTTAAAAATAAACGACTAAAGTGCACATATTACGCTATTTTCTTTCTAATGTTGTTTCCTCGTCACAAACAGACCTGGAGTTGAGTTTTGTTTCATTCACACATGTTTAACACACAAACCTGTAGATTTAGGCTGAGTTCTTCTCTCAAACTGAAAACACTCTGTTCCACCTTGTGATGTCATCATGTGGTGATACAGGAAGTGCGCCGCTGTGTTTTTTTAAACTCCTTACACCTTCATTTCCAGAATTATTTGGATTGTTTCAGCTTCTGGAATTGCCGATCTCTAGTGAACTAAAGGTAAAAGGAGCCGTTAACTTGAAAACGACCACTTCATGACATCACAAGGTGGAACAGATTGAAACAGATGGATCGAATCACTTAAAATTAGCTAATTTTTAAACGCTTTGATAGTTCTAAAAATCTCAGCAAAATACTTTTACAGTTTACTCTTTAAGTACATTAAATAGAAAATATAAATACTTTTACTTAAGTAGATTTTTTCATGTGATACTTTTACTTTTACCCGAGTAATCTTTCACCCCTGCATTTGTACTTTTACTTACGTAATAAAATGCAGTACTACTTCCACCACTGATTTTCTGCATTGAATAAAAGTTACTATGTGGATTTTTTTTTAAAATAACTTCAAAATAAATCCTGATAAATCCAAAAACATTTAATTTAATTTTAACTGTAAAACTTTATGACGTCACAAGATGGAGCGTTTTGAACTATGGAGATGTAAATGTGAACAAAACAAACACAACTCCAGGTCTGTTTTTGAGGATGTAACAGAATAAGAACATGGTTAAAATGTCTGAAAAGTCCATTTTGCAGAACAGGTCTGAACAGGTTCGCTTTAAGTAGTCGCTGTTGATTTCTCGCCTCTTTGACAAAACGCCCCTTGAGGTCTGATGGTTGCCTAGCGAATGGTCTTATTTCAAAGTGAATTTTAACATTTTTAAAGGTTAAGAAAAATACAACTCATTATTAAGCTGTAGTGCCACTTTGTGAAGGATTTCTTCGGCTTTCAAGGTTTTCACGTTTTACACTTTACAGCGTTTTGCAGTGAAATGTCAGACGGCTCTAATCGTAATCGCCCATTCTAACACGTCCTGATGCGTTCACGTGGGTAACTATGTAAACTCGTGTGTAATGTCTCTCTCTCTCTACGCGCCACCGACATCTTGTGCCTCTCTATTTCCCGACGCCATCACTTTCTACACAAATATGGCATTATACGGGCGGCAGTCTGTTTTTATTTGTCTGGCAGGTGATTGGTGTTGGCTGGCAGATTGACAGCTCTGTGTCTATGCATCATTATCTCGTACACGGAGCCTGTCTATAGCCAGAGCCCGGCGCCTCAGTCACACGCCCGCACAAGAGAATGGGTTTGTCTGGGCTGCAGCCGCGGTGTCCGTATGTATCAATGAGGCTATCAGTATGAGCTATAGCTAACGCAACGCAAGGTGAACTCCAGGCCGCTACGTCTAATTCAATACATACAAGAATGTGATATGAATGTGTTTATGTAGCGACGCAATAGAAGCGCGTGTATAAACCACAGACGGCGTAAAGAAGAGGAGACGTCACCTGTAAGGTTTATCTCCAGTTAAATGCTAGGCTAGCAGTTATAGCGGCCAATTCGCAGCCGAGTTTTGACCGGGAGTATCATAGCAACCGAAGAGCGAATCCAGAGCGAGGCTGTTGAAGGTAATGACGCCCCTTCCCGCCCACGCCGCCGGTTTAGCGACACTGTCCGTGTCCCAATTAGTCAACGTGCCCTTAAATGCGCTGTTCGAACTGTGCATTTAAGGGCACTTATGTAACTTCTAGCACGACAAGGCCGGTCCCATTTCGTGCACTCGACGAATGCAGCCGAAAGTATGGCCTGAGTTTCCATGGAGATCAAACGTAGCGTGTGCATCCGAGCAGACTTCACGCACTGCTGTGTCCCACCATGCACCGCAAAACGTCTGCGCAAAAAAGAGATAAAAATGGAGTACGCTACGCAATACACGTTCAAATGTAAGTACTGGTCGCCTACAACAGAGCGACAAGAAACTGTTAAAATGTGAGTAAAGATCTGAATGAGGCGACTCTCAGTGAAGTTTTACAGTCATCAGTGTAATAATCCCTGACACTTGTGTATTAGCGTAGCTGTCGTGACGTTTAATATTTGTTATGAATATTCTTTTGTCTTTAGCGAGGGACAAAAACACGGTGGAATGGGTACTTATTCACCAGGGACAAATTCTCCGCAAGCGCACAGACAGCGGTTGAAGTACACTCCATGTCCCCTTCGTCAGGCGGGTACTTTGAAGGGTACTTGGAAGGGTACATCGAAGGGTACGCTAGCCGGAGCGTTCTCAGGGAAAGAAGGCGCCTGATTTGTCTGTTATTAATGTTCATATCTCGATTTACAGACACAATAGTGAAATAAAAAACCCAGGATCATGTAGAGCGGGTTTATATGAGCATTTAAGACCAAAATGACGAGTCTGGAGCTAGAAGCGCAGCCCGTGCTCATTTTCTACTCGGAACACAGCGGAATAGCAGGTTAGCCACGTCCATTTATATATACAGTCTACGTACATAACTTCAGAATCAAATATTTACAATTCCAGTATTGATTCTTGCGTGGGAGCAGCAGCGGTTTAGGAGCTTAAGCGTTTATCTATGAGCTGGAGGGGAGCCAATTTGAGCTCATATTCTCATCGTGACCCCCCACTGCCCACTCCTGCTGTTATAATGTGACCGCCATCCCTCATCCAAATCTGGAAAATAACCACGCATATTGATTACACACGCGCCGTTGTTGTGGTCGACCGTGGCCAGTGT
This sequence comes from Periophthalmus magnuspinnatus, assembly GCF_009829125.3. Taxonomy (NCBI): domain Eukaryota; kingdom Metazoa; phylum Chordata; class Actinopteri; order Gobiiformes; family Gobiidae; genus Periophthalmus; species Periophthalmus magnuspinnatus. The sequence goes on from NC_047140.1 coordinate 30,794,531, forward strand.
CCAAACTGACAAACCAGATCAATTTGCAGTTGGTAAAGACAATAAAACAGATAAGGGCGGGTCAGGAGGGCCGCGGTTTGTTTGTGTAAGTGGAAAACACAATAGAATAATAATCAGACTAAAAGGCACTACACAAACCCTGCATATTTCAGCTGAGCTCTTCTCTCAAACTGAAAACACACCGTTCCACCTTGTGATGTCATCGTGTGGTAATACAGGAAGTGCTCCACTGTGTTTTTAAACTCCACGCACCTTCATTTCTAGAATCATTTGGATCATTTCAGGCCGTGGAATTGCTGATCTCTGCTGAACTAAAGCAAAATATAGCTTGAAAACTAAAACTTCATGACATCAGAAGGTGGAACAGTGCGTTTTGAGATGTAGAAAGACTAATAATAAGTGTGTGAATGAAACAAAACACAAAACCAGGTCTGTTTTTGAGGAGATAACAGCATCATAACATGACTTAAACCCCACAAGAGTCACTTTGGTGTCATATAGAACCTTTTAAAAACAGTTTTTCGTCATGTATTCTGCACTAAAACAGAGCAAAGCATCATGGTCTACGTAGTTCCCTCATTGACAACCGATAACTGACAAACCGGATCGATTTGCAGTTGGTCAAAGTCAATAAAACAGACGAGGGAGGGTCGGGTTTGCGCGTTTGTGTTTGCGTAAATGGCAAAAACAATACAATAATGAGACTAAAGTGTTACACAAACGCGGCCCTCGTCTCCAGCGATGGCGGCGATAATAGATTTGCTATGGGGACTTTTACAGCGGGGAACGGACGGCGACATTGTCTGTTTCTCCTGAGTCGAATTGAAATGCTGCTCATGGACGGCGGACTGGTACACAACACAGTCAGGTAATGAGATCCACAACAGAGAGGCTATGCTAATGCCTGCTAGATATTGTGCAGTGGATAAATCATGTTTATAGATTGATGTCCTCCTCTATGGCCTCTCTGAATATAACAAGATTGCTTCCAATTGCATCTAAATATCAGGCTTACCAACGCGCCGCATAATAAACACAACACAGCACAACTTCTAGACTTCTGCAGATATTACGGGGCCGTTTGGATTCAAATGCGAGACTTATTAGCGAAAGTTGCGTCTTTTGTGCGACTCCTAACAATGTGTCAGGTTTGCGTTTGGTCCTGGGGTTATAAAACACGCCGCAAAACATGTCTGCGACGGCTCCCTCCGCCTCCCTCCCTTCGCTCTTTTGACTATTTTGGATTTTTCTGTCCTATAATAAGCATGTGAACGGCAGCAAATGTAATTACAAATGTGGTGGTGGCGGTGGGGGGAGCGGGGAGCGACGACAAAACACATGGCATTAAAAAGCTATTATCGGAGGAGCGGACGTTCTGGCAGATATACGGCGGAGGGCAGCTCGCGCCATATGTTTTGCGGAGACGGGCACGCCGAGTCAGGTGGTAATTATCAATCATCATCAGGGAAACGCTGTCAGAACGCGCAGGCTGGGCTCGGTCGGGGTTGCCATGGAGACGAACCTACATCACAGCGGCTTTCTTGTTTACCGAGGCATTAAAAATATACCTGTTTTGTTATAATAATAAAAAAATAAAAAAAGAGACGTGCAGCCAAGTTGTAATCTTAAGGGTAATAATCTGGGGTAATTTCAGTTGGGGTTGTGGTTCCACTCCCGTTTCCACGCCTCGGGTGTGTTGTTCTAAAGGCGTGTAAAGTAATTGAATTCAGTGATTTGACTGAATTAGGACACAAGCGTTACATAAAACAGCGGCGGTTTCATTTCACTGGTGCTGCCACTGTTAATATCACTTAAGGGTTTTGTCGGAGTTCATTTTTACGCAGCCCTATGGCAGTTTTGCGTAACCTTTTACATACGCCAGACGCGCCAAACCGCTCACACAAAGCACTTTTAGATCCAGAACAGTCACGTCTCTAGTTCGTACAAATCACATCAAGAATGCTTCTGGAACTGTGTCAGGTTTATAATGACAAAGGTGCTTAAACATGTAATGTGATGTTCTGCTATTCCAGGAATCTAGGCTATTGTAATCTTAAAACAAGCCCGAAAATGTCCCACGTGAACGAGCAGCGAGCAGCTAGAGGAGACTTGTTAAGAGCTGGATTTTTCCTTCTGTGTTTCAGCTGCTGTTTGGAGCCAAACTGGTGTCCTTAATACCATTATTTGCGAGTCTTTGTGAGCGTCCCCCCGGGGAGCGACAACATTACTCTTTCATCAGATCAAATGAAGCGGAGCCGAAGCCGTTCCAGGAAGAGCCAATTAAAAGTGCTCAAAGAAGTTTATTATTGCATTATGAAATCGTTCTCATCCGGATTGATTGTGTTGTGATCTCGACAGGGTGTGAAGGCATGTGCGCTCACAAAAGCCTCGCCGTTTTTACATCTGCAGAGTAAACAAAAGTCATACACGTTGTACATTAATGTTTTAGTGTATTTGTGGTTCAAACGAGCTAATAATAAAACGCCTTTCTTCTTCTGTTTATGATGATTTGATTTGCTTTCATCTTAACCCACTTTCACTCACTGAGCCGTGCAGCAACCTCTGACCTCCCTGGAAGTTAACCCCGCCTCCCTCTCGTTAAGGAGGCGCTTTAAAAAACGAGTCCGCGCGTTATAATTACACAATGGCGTTCATTTGGCGTTGGCGTTCCTCCAGCGGCGCTCACTGTTCCTCGCGTTGCATCACTGTCAGAGAACACTATGACAACCACGACGCCGCAGTGTGAGCTTTGAAGACGTGACATGTGATCTTATCCACGCCGCTTCTGCTTGCACAGCGCTCCGGCTAGCGCGCAAGCTAACTGTTCACGGCTATTGTTTTCCAAAGCATAAATCATTTACAGCACCGCAGTTCCGCATCAAACATTCAGAAGATGCAAGAACAGTGATTTTTTTTCCAGTTCAACTCAAACGAGAAAATGAACGCAGCCCGAGGAGCAAATACACAAATAAAACATGTCGGGACTGGAAGGGCATCTGGTGTAATTGAGTTTGTGCCAAATTTCTGTGGTTGCAACAATGAATCAGAACAGAAATAGAAACAGGAATAGTTGAATAAACATTGATATTTGGGGCAACAGTGGCGTCGCTTCTGCCCCGGGGCAGCTGTGGCTACAATAATATCTGCGTCTCCTTTTTATGTTTGTTATTTTATGTTTAAGTGTGTGAAGTGACTGAGTGTCGTAAAAATGTAATATCAGTGTTATGTATTATTAGTGTTAGGAGCAGCAGTAATAGTAGCATTATGATTACGATTATTATTATTATTAGTAGCAGTAGTACCAGTAGTAGTATATAGTAGTAGTATAGTTGAGACATTTATACCCCTACACACTGGACTGAATTGATAATAACACTAACCTCAGTACTGTATTTGTGCTGTATTTGTACTAGTTCAGTACTGCTTGTTACTATATTTGTGCTGTAGCTGTACTGTATTCATACTGTAGTTGTGCTGTGTTTGTGCTATATTTGTACTGTATTCGTACTGTATTTGTGCTGTCTTTGTACTGTACTGTATTTGTGCTGTATATGTACTGTAGTTGTACTAGTTCAGTGCGGTATTTGTACTGTATTCGTACTATATTCGTACTGTAGTTGTACTGTAGTTGTACTATATTCGTACTGTAGTTGTACTGTATTCGTACTGTAGTTGTAATGTAGTTGTACTGCATTCATACTGTAGTTGTACTGTATTCATACTGTAGTTGTACTAGTTCAGTCCTGTATTTGTACAGTAGTTGTACAGTAGTTGTACTGTATTTGTATTGTATTTGTACTGTATTTGTACTGCATTTGTACTGTTGTACTGTATTCATACTGTAGTTGTAATGTAGTTGTACTGTAGTTGTACTAGTTCAGTTCTGTATTTGTACTGTAATTTGTGCTGTATTTGTACTGTATTTGTACTGTAGTTGTACTGTAGTTGTACTGTAGTTGTACTGCATTTGTACTGTTGTACTGTATTCATACTGTAGTTGTACTGTAGTTGTACTGCATTCGTACTGTAGTTGTACTGTAGTTGTACTGCATTCGTACTGTAGTTGTACTAGTTCAGTCCTGTATTTGTACAGTAGTTGTACTGTAATTCGTACTGTATTTGTACTGTAGTTGTATTTCTACTGTACTTCTACTATATTCCTACTGTATTTGCACCAGTTCACAGCAGGAGGCGCCGTCCCAAATGGTCACTCTTTTGTCCCGAGTGTAAAACAGAGTCAGAGTTACATAACGTGGAGGATTTACTAAAACGGGATAACCTTCAAACGCTTCCGCATCATCGATACTGACAGACTGCGGCGACAACGTGGATTTAAAAAAAAAATACAGTATTTCAATTTGGCTTGTGAAGCGCGAGGGAGCGAGGGAGCGAGGGGACGAGGAAAGAGAGATGAAAGAGAGCAGTGGATAAGCTTCAAGGCTTATCCTATTCATTACTGCAAATGAAAAAAAAAAAAAATCACACCATCAACCTATAAATAAATGAATGGCAGAATAAACACGGAGGCATCAATAAAACATATGTATTCTAACAGAACACGGTCTAGTTACACTCGAGGGGACGGCGCCGGCCAATCGAGCCCAAACACACGGCCTGGATCATCCCAAACGCTGGAAATATATTCAAAATTCCCACAAAAAAAGTAGGCCAAACAGCTCTGGTTTGCATTATGCTTTTTTAAAATCATTTACAGGAATCAAAACAGCAGCTGTACAGTCGACGAGCCTCATTTGGAAACAATAACGCCCTGATGCTAGTAATCATTTTCATAACGGATTTGCGTCAGCGTGGAAATAACCTGAAATGAGTTAGTACAATAGTTGTGTAATCCGCTGTTTTGGTGAAATTCTCGAGCGCCGCAAGCCTCCACCTGCCTGTGTTATAAAGGCGCCTTAACACTCGAAACAACAGGCCGCGTTAGCTCGCCGCGCGTTAGCCCGCTTTGTAAACAGCGTCTACGGTTACACCATGAGTCACGGGCGCACGCTCAGGTCCGGACACGCCGTCGCACTGTCGTTTTTATTAAAGAGGCGCGTTCACATACGTTAGGAGGGAAACGCACACACGAATGTTGAAACGGAGACTTTTACAACAAGTTACTAGTTTGATCTTGTTTACGGCGCACAAAGGCTCGTGTTTGAACGGCGCTTTAATGAAATAATGGCGCGTTTGTTATGAATGAGGCTGACGGAGGGATATTAATGGCATCCCCGGGTGTTTATCATGGTTCTAAATGACACGAGCTCAGAGCGAAACGTTCTTATAATGAAACGTAAACGGGTTTGTACGAGTCGCTGTCCATATACGGTCCGAGATGACGCGCGGTGTGAAATACGGCCGTGTGTTTAAGTGTCTGTCAGCTGCTTTCAATAACTCCGCTGAAATAAAAGCCGCTCTGTTCCCTTTGTTCTGTGTCGTACGAGTTTTAAATTATACAACGAGTGACTATAGCAACTGGAAGCTAAACAAAGTGCTCCGAACCGAACAAAACATTACATTTATTTCATTTTAATCACATTCACATTTAAAATCTGTGTTATGAGTTAGCGCTAGCCAACGCAGTAGTAAATAAATAGACCGCATACAAATGAATAGGAACAGAGCTAGCGTGATTTCAAAGCACAAAGCTAACGGTCTATTGCTAATTTAACGACTCTCAGAGGAATGACTGCGCCGTAATGCTAACAACATGTCATGAAGTGGTAGTTTTCAAGTTAACAGCTACGGTTAAGCTTTAGTTCAGTAGAGATGGGAAATTTCAGGGCTGGAAATGAACCAAATGATTCTAGAAATGAAGGTGTGTGGAGTTTAAAAACACACAACCTGTATCACCACATGATGACATCACAAGGTGGATCGGATATCGGTTCAGTCGATATCCTGGTTAAACATTTAGATTGAAGTCTCATAAAATTTATACAAAGTTGTTCTGTCGTTACTTGAGATAATTAACAGCTACATCACACATTTGAATGAGTTTGGTCTTATTTTATTTTTGTAAAAAGTAAATACATGCTGTTTTCATTCTTTGCTCTGGTATCTGTTGATATATATCGGTTTCAAAGCACAAAAAGCTGCATTAGCGCGTCTCCAAACGCTCCAAAAACCTTCAAAATATCATTTGAACCTTCATTAAAACCTATTTTCTTCTTAGGACATTTCTCACAATCGTAAGTTTGTTTTTTGAGAGATAATATTCACTGATAAATGTTTAAACATGTTTTAAATCAATTAGAATGATGCTAGCTCTTATTAGCAGCCCTCATAGCAGCGCTAGCGTCCTAACAGTGACAGTTTCTCACAGGAGGAGGGAGCCTTCTGCAGTGTTAATCGATGTTAATCAATATGTTATCTGTGTGTATTGGGCAAACACTGAACAAAAGGTGCTAGCGCTAGCACAAGCGCTAACGCCAGTCGATCCCCCAGAGTCGCACTGGACCTCGGAGAAAAACTGTAAATAGACCTGTCATGAGAACAGTTTCAACTGCAAAACATAATAAAATAAAACACTTAACAAAATAAAACGCTTAACAAAATAAAACACTTAAAATACTAAACAAGATAAAACACTTAAAATAAAATGCTTAACAAAATAAAACACTTATTTAAGCATGAACAGGAGTGAGAAAAAGAAAACTATAAACGATAAAATATGTTGAAGAAATATCGATACAGAGAAATACTGCGTTAAACGATAATATCAGGATAATGATTTAAGTTTAAAAATGTTCTGAATAATTGAAATTTTTATTTTATGAGCAGGTTCCACATTTAAACATTTATATAATTGTACTTTTGTACGGAAAACAAATACGATCTAGTGAATAACATTATGACACGTCGCTTTTTTCTGCACATTCTGATGATGTAATGGGGATTTTGGTCTTTGGCCCCACACACCCAAAAATAAACTGTTCCATGTTTCATAAACTGAACGATAAGTCGATATAATGATCACAGTGACAGGTCTATGTGTAGTCCTGTTTAGACCTGGTTTAGACCTGGTTTAGTCCCGGTTTAGTCCCGGTTTAGTCCCGGTTTAGCCCCGGTTTAGCCCCGGTGTAGTCCCGGTGTAGTCCCGGTGTAGTCCTGGTGTAGTCCTGCTTTAGTCCTGCTTTAGTCCTGGTGTAGTCCTGGTGTAGTCCTGGTGTAGTCCTGCTTTAGTCCTGCTTTAGTCCTGGTGTAGTCCTGCTTTAGTCCTGCTTTAGTCCTGGTGTAGTCCTGGTGTAGTCCTGGTGTAGTCCTGGTGTAGTCCTGGTGTAGTCCTGCTTTAGTCCTGGTGTAGTCCTGGTGTAGTCCTGGTGTAGTCCTGCTTTAGTCCTGGTGTAGTCCTGCTTTAGTCCTGCTTTAGTCCTGGTGTAGTCCTGGTGTAGTCCTGGTGTAGTCCTGGTGTAGTCCTGGTGTAGTCCTGGTGTAGTCCTGCTTTAGTCCTGGTGTAGTCCTGGTGTAGTCCTGGTGTAGTCCTGGTGTAGTCCTGGTGTAGTCCTGGTGTAGTCCTGCTTTAGTCCTGGTGTAGTCCTGGTGTAGTCCTGCTTTAGTCCTGGTGTAGTCCTGCTTTAGTCCTGGTTTAGTCCTGGTGTTGTCCTGGTGTAGTCCTGGTGTAGTCCTGGTGTAGTCCTGGCGTAGTCCTGGTGTAGTCCTGGTGTAGTCCTGGTGTAGTCCTGCTTTAGTCCTGGTGTAGTCCTGCTTTAGTCCTGGTGTAGTCCTGGTGTAGTCCTGGTGTAGTCCTGCTTTAGTCCTGGTGTAGTCCTGGTGTAGTCCTGGTGTAGTCCTGGTGTAGTCCTGGTGTAGTCCTGGTGTAGTCCTGGTGTAGTCCTGGTGTAGTCCTGCTTTAGTCCTGGTGTAGTCCTGGTGTAGTCCTGGTGTAGTCCTGCTTTAGTCCTGGTGTAGTCCTGGTGTAGTCCTGGTGTAGTCCTGGTGTAGTCCTGGCGTAGTCCTGGTGTAGTCCTGCTTTAGTCCTGGTGTAGTCCTGCTTTAGTCCTGGTGTAGTCCTGGTGTAGTCCTGGTGTAGTCCTGCTTTAGTCCTGGTGTAGTCCTGGTGTAGTCCTGGTGTAGTCCTGCTTTAGTCCTGGTGTAGTCCTGGTGTAGTCCTGCTTTAGTCCTGGTGTAGTCCTGGTGTAGTCCTGGTGTAGTCCTGCTTTAGTCCTGGTGTAGTCCTGGTGTAGTCCTGGTGTAGTCCTGCTTTAGTCCTGGTGTAGTCCTGGTGTAGTCCTGCTTTAGTCCTGCTTTCTTCTCAGTGAAATAACAGTTTAAATTCTTATTCTGAACATGTTTTATATGTTTTATTTTACAGATGAACTCACAGCTCTGTCAGTCGTTATATAAATTATATAAATTATATTATATTATATATTATATATAAAGTCTAAATGTTCAATAACATGTTCACTACATAAACACGTGTGTTCAGTGCAGATAAAACACGTTATAAAACACGTGTGTATAATCACTACATCCACTCATCTGTTTATGAAACACAGAACTATCAATATTTATAGTGTTTTACTTTTTCTTTGCACAACTGGGACATTTTTGGTTATTTTTTAGCTTTATGTTCAGATTTAAGCCGTAAAAGTTTGAATTAATAACTCGTCTGACTCATTACAAACTCAAATTAACGACTAAAGTGTCTCATTCTGCTGTTTATTTACTGCAGCTCATGATTTTTAACAATATTGTAGATTTTTTATATATTTTATAATCGTTTTTGTGGTTTAAATCTGCTCTTGGGTTTTTGTCAGTGTCGTAAATTAGTGTCAATATTATCGTTTATCGTCTGTATTTACTTCAGCCAGTCGTGCAGTTTTTAAGTATTTGTGCTTTACTTAAGTACATTTTACAGTGAGTACTTTTTACTTTTACTTCACTACTTTTGAGAGCAGTATCTGGAAAGTAAAAGTACTTTTCATGTTCGTGGAAACATCCGGACTGAGCAAAACAAAAATAAACACAAAATTCAGAAGAAAAGTGAAAAAATGGATTTGTGTTGTTATTGTTGAAGAAAATGTGTCATTTTTCGTCAGTATTACTACATTTACAGTTGTGTGAAATACTTTTACTTCTTATTTTACTGTTAAAGTACATTTTTAGACAGGAACTTTTACTTCAGTAGATTTTTTCACACGATAGTTTCACTTGAGTAACTTTTCACCTCAGTATCTGTACTTTCACCTCTGTATCTGTACTTTTACCTCGGTATCTGTACTTTTACCTCTGTATCTGTACTTTTACCTCTGTATCTGTACTTTTACTTCTGTATCTGTACTTTTTACCTCTGTATCTGTACTTTTACTCTGTATCTGTACTTTTTACTTCTGTATCTGTACTTTTACCTCTGTATCTGTACTTTTACTTGAGTAACTCTTTACCTCTGTAACTCTACTTTTACCTCTGCATCTGTCTCCATCTCCAAAGCTCAAAACGCTCTGTTCCACCTCGTGATGTCATCAAGTGGTAGTTGTCAGTTTTAACAGTTTCCTTTTAACTTCAGTTCAGTAGCGACGGTAAAATCCAGCTCTGAAATGATCCAAAAGATTCTAGAAATGAAGGTGTGTGGCTTTTAAAAACGCAGTAGAGCACTTCCTGTATCGCCACATGATGACATCACAAGGTGCAACAGAGTGTTTTCAGTTTGAGAGAAGAACTCAGCGTAAATCTGCAGGTTTGTTTGTGTGTTAAACATGTGAATGAAACAAAAAAAAAAAACACAACTCCAAGTCTGTTTGCGATGAAAAAACAGATAAAAAACAGCGTCATACGTCCACTTTAAAATGGCGTAACACGGGCCGTTTAAGGTAAAATGGGCCTTTTAAGTTTTAATCCTGACGAGATGCAGGCGCCGTCTCTTTAAAAACGGAGCTGGTTTACTTGTTTTACTCATGTACGGCTTTAGAATTTATATTTGACAGAAGAAAGACGTTCTCGGGTAACAGAAAAACGCAGATGTGGTCAGTTTAAAGTCGCTCCAATCGTTGTTTTTTTTTAATATTGAAAACGTTAAACCGAGCGTCTGGACAGTGTCGTCGCGAGACATGAACAACGGCACGTCTTCACCTGCCCGCTCGCATCATCGTTCAAACATTTCATTACAAATGAAACTGTCTGCGGCGAAAATAGTTTAAGTATTATCTCAATATACAAAGCATTGTTTGAAAAATCGCGCTGCCAAAAAAGAAATAAAAAAAAAACGTTATAATTTGGGGAATGTGAGGCCGATGAGGAGCAGGTAGGACTCAGCTGCTTCGCCTCAGAAAGACTTTCCTCACGAGATCTGAAATGACTGTTGATTTAAGCCGTGTGCGCGTAAACGGGGTAAGGTTTCAAGACCCGGGAGGCGACGGGAAGGTCAGCACTTCTGGAGCCGGACTTTGAAATCAGGGGAATGTGGCGGGAATTCAAGGCGAAATGTTTCCTCAAAAGAGCGACTGTCAGAGAGAATTAAACACAAAATGGATCATTCTGAGGTTTAAATCTGCGTTGTAACGAAACTGCGTCGGAAACGGACCTGGAGTTGTGTTTTTTTTCACTTTAAAATGTCTGACTAACACTTTTCTTATTAGTCTGTAACATCTGCAAACCTCTAAACGCTCTGCTCCACCTCGTGATGTCATCAAGTGGTCATTTTCAAGTTAACATCTACCTTTTAACTTTAGTTCAGGAGAGATTGGGCAATTCTAGGGCTGAAATTATCAAAATTTTAGTCCATAGTTTGGAAGATTTCTGGATTCTAGTTGAAAATGTGGAGCACTTCCTGTATCACCACACGATGACATCACCGCGTACTATTTCCTGCGTACAACTTTAAAGGTCCTACATTACACAAAACTTTAAGTCACGTTCTAATGCTGTTTCCGCATCAAAAACAGACCTGGAGTTGTGTTTTGTTTCACTTAAACTGTCTGTCTACAGCTCCAAAGCTCAAAACGCTCAAACGCACCTCATGATGTCATCAAGTGGTAGTTTTCAAGTGAACAGTGACTTTTACCTTCAGTTCAGTCGAGATAACTCCAGGGCTGAAATTATTATCCAAATGATTCTAGAAATGGAGATGTACAGAGTTTAAAAACATACTGGAGCACTTCCTGTATCACCACTTGATGACATCACAAGGTGGAACAGAGGCTAAATCTGAAGGGTTTGTGTGTTAAACATGTGTGAATGAAACAAAACACAACTCCAGGTCTGTGTGTGATGAGGAAACATTAGAACGGATCAGAAAACAGTGTAACGCAGGCCCTTTAAAGTCGTGTAACGCGGGCCCTTTAAAGTCGTGTAACGCGGGCCCTTTAAAGTTGTGTAATATGGGCCCTTTAAAGTGGTGTAACGCGGGCCCTTTAAAGTGGTGTAACGCGGGCCCTTTAAAGTGGTGTAACGCGGGCCCTTTAAAGCCGTGTAACGCGGGCCCTTTAAAGTTGTGTAATATGGGCCCTTTAAAGTCGTGTAACGCGGGCCCTTTAAAGTCGTGTAACGCGGGCCCTTTAAAGTGGTGTGTAACATTGGCCCTTTAAAGTCGTGTAACGTGGGCCCTTTAAAGTCGTGTAACGCGGGCCCTTTAAAGTGGTGTGTAACATTGGCCCTTTAAAGTCGTGTAACGCGGGCCCTTTAAAGCCGTGTAACGCGGGCCCTTTAAAGCCGTGTAACGCGGGCCCTTTAAAGCCGTGTAACGCGGGCCCTTTAAAGTCGTGTAACGTGGGCCCTTTAAAGTCGTGTAACGCGGGCCCTTTAAAGCGTCAGGAGGTCCGCTCTTCTGGGGCATAAGTTTGAATACAGCAGGATTTCCAGGTGTGATGTTTCTTAAAGAGCGTCTGTGGAGGTGAAGCCGAGCCGTGTTTAAACACACGCCTCATTTACATTAGAGCAAAACTCAGGATACAACCGCGTACGCTCGGCCCGCGCTCGCCGCCGCCGCGTCCTCGAGCCCAACAGTGTCATGACAGTTAATAACACAACTGTCATCTGTCAGTCACTCGCCCACTCACACTATTTCTGTCTTTTCCTCACAGCTCGAGCGCGGCTGCAGAAACGCCAATATTATCAGCGTTCCCCGGGGGCGTGATGCTAATGTGGGCACTGCTCCGTCTGAAACACGCCGTTACTCAAGTTACACTTTAATCTGACCTTTATTTTAACACAATCTGAGCCAGAAACAACTGATTTATTGATTTATCACTCAAAATATGAACGATCCAACAGTATTTTTAGGTTTGGGTTTGTTTTGTTGCAATATGATAAGATTTGAGCCATAAAAAGTTGAATAATCATGTTTTTTAGGGATAATTCTTACTTTATGGTTTCAATGTTATCGTTTATCGTCTGTATTTACTTTATATCGCACTTCGAATATTAAAATATGACACATGGAATAGTATTTCTGGGTTGGCTTTTTTGCAATATAAGATTTGAGCTGTAAAAAGTTAAATAATCATCTTTTTTTTTTTTTAAAGAATCGCTTTTGGTGATAATTCTGCTTCATGTTTTGGTTTCAGTATGATCATTTATCGTCTATATTTACTTTATATCACACTTCAAATTTTAAAATATGATTGATGGAACAGTATTTTTGGAATTTTTTTTAATTTTATTTATTTTTTGCAATATGATAAGTTTTGAGCTGTCGAAAGTTGATTCATCTTTCTTTTCTTTTTAAAATATTTGTATTTAGAATCATTTTTAAAGATAATTCTTGCTTTACGGTTTCAATATTATCATTTATCGTCTATATTTACTTTATATCACACTTCAAATTTTTTAAATATCATCAACGGAACAGTATTTTGCAATATGATCAGATTTGAGCTGTAAAAAGTTGAATAATAATTTTTTTTTTTTAGTTTTTAGTTGTTTTTTTTTAGAATCTTTTTTTTGAGCTTTATGTTTTTGTTTCATTATTATCGTTTATCGTCTAATTTTACTTTGTATCGCACTTGAAATTTAAAAATATGATCGATGGAATAGTACTTCTGGGTTGTTGTTTTTTTTTTTGCAATATGATCAGATTTGAGCTGTAAAAAGTTAAATAATCATGTTTTGGTTTTTGTTTTTCTTTTTAAATCATTTTTTCATTTCAATATTATCGTTTATCGTCTTTATTTATTTTGTATCGCACTTCAAATTTTATTGTCACGACAGATCGATCATGAACGCTGCTGAAAACGAGCTGTTTAAATCCATTTCGTGTGTTTTTTTTTCTTGCGTTTTAGACTGTTTTTTGGCAGCGCCCATGTGCTTAACGTGTGCATCGTCACCGTGGCAACCGCCGAACATCCCGCCATAGACGTCCATATAAAACCCTCTCAGCGTGACGTCACCGAGAGCTATCAATGCGACTTTGTTTGTGTTTTTCCAGCGCCGGCGATTTCAAATATTGGATTTCTGATGGTAAAAACTGAAAGCGGGGTCGGAGGGCAGCTTGGGTTTAATCAGCGGCTCCCGGGTAAAGAATGCGTGATAATTCTAAACAAAAAAGTGCGTGGTTCCCCGTGAGGCGAGCAGCTGCAGGGGTGACACATGATGGCCGACATGAATATGGAACGCAGGGCTCCCAGATCGGGTTACGCACACAACCTGCAGTTTGGGCCCGAGCGCAGCCAAGAACTCGAATGTGACAGGAACAGAACGCATGAATTATGTACAGAACAAGAGGAGGAGGCGCAGCGGACGGACAAAATATACGGAGCATTAAAGAGGACGTTATGTCAGAGATGGGCTTAATCAACCGGGATGTGACCGTAATCGAAATATAATCAAAACTATCACAGTAATATATCAAATTATAAGTCTGTTTGTTAAAGTAAGCTACGAAAAAACAGAAAGAACTACACAGACCATGATGCTTTGCTGTTTTAGTGCAGAAAATATGAGAAAATATCTGTTATTAAAGGTCATATATTACACAAAACTGACTCGTGAGGTTTAAATCGTGTTATAATGTTGTTACGTCATCAAAAACAGACCTGGAGTTAGTCTGTCGACGTATCCAAAGCTCAAAACGCTCTGTTCCACCTTGTGATGTCATGAAGTGGTAGTTTTCACGTTAACAGCTCCTTTTACCTTTAGTTCAGTAGAAATTGGCAACTCCACGGCTTGAAATGATCCAAATGACTCTAGAAATGAAGGTGTGTGGAGAGTAAAAACACAGCGGAGCACTTCCTGTATCGCCGCACGATGACATCACAAGGTGGAACAGAGCGTTTTCAGTGTTGATGCGGAAACAACATTAGAACATAGAGCAGAAAACAGCGTAATACAACCCCTTTAAACACTTTTTAAATCTTCGTTTTATGGATTATGACAGAATGAAAGTCTTGTCAAGGCATTTTAAAAAGAAAAAAGCGTCATGTTCACAAAATCTGTCAGTAAACATCCCCTTTAATGAGCGTTATAATGTGAACGCACTCCCCTTTAAGCCTCTGTTAAACCCATACGAAGACTCCACACAGCAGCTCCATCTGATCTTCACACAATCGTCTCCACAAAAGCACTTCAGCTGCTGCTCCTCTTCCTCTCTACCCCCTGAGGTCGCCTGACACACTTTCATGAATTAGCTCAGACAAGATGGACAGCTATTAGAGCTGCCACAGCACAATTGGCTGGATTAAAAAGGTCAAAATTAGCATCGCGGCGAGATGGGAACGCCGCCTCGGAACTGGTCCCAGGTCAATGTTACACTAAGAATACAGCAGCTTATCTGTACATTAGAGCTGCAAATGAGGCTTTACAGTTTGACAGCAGCTGATCCCGGGGCTGAATCTGCAAACGAAACGACATTTTCTGCAGCGGTGGAAGAAAAAGAAGTACAAAAATGTATATGTGCAATTTTAAGTATCGGTATTTTTACTTAAACGCTACTTTCTGATCTATGTTTTAATCATAATGTCGTTTCCTCGTCACAAACAGACCAGGAGTTGTGTTTTGTTTCATTCACACACGTTTAAACACGCAAACCCTGCAGATTTAGGCTGAGAAAAACGCTCTGTTCCACCTTGTGATGTCATCAAGTGGTAATACAGGAAGGAATTCAGGTAATACTGTGTTTTTAAACTCCACACACCTTCATTTATAGAATCATTTGGATGTATATCAGTCCTGGAATTGTCAATCTCGACTCAACTAAAGGTAAAAGGAGCTGTTAACTTGAAAACTACCACTTCATGACATCACAAGGTGGAACAGATTGAAACAGATGGATTGAATCGCTTAAAATGAGCTAAATTCTTTATCAAAATCACTACATTTGACGCTTTGATAGTTCTAAAAATCTCTGCAAAATACTTAAATACTACAAAAAACGTAAATACTTTCACTTAAGCAGATTTTTTCATGTGTAACTTTTACCCCTGTATTTGTACTTTTACTTAAGTAACAAAATGCAGTACTACTTCCAAAATTGCTTTTCTGCACTGGGAAAAAAAAGTTACTATGTGGATTTTTTTTTCTTAAGCAGCTTCAAAATAAATCCTGATAAATCCAAAAACATAAAATTTGACATTATGAGATGAAATAATTACCATTTATTAAAACGCGGCGTTTACAGCACGTCGTAAAACGGCCCATAAAAAGAAAAATGTAGTATCCAATCGCACAAACGACAATCCTTTCAACTAGCGTATTAGCATTAGCATTAGCATCACCATAAACACAGCTCTAACCCTTTCACCGTGTGTTTACATGATAATATATGCTCCCCTCGAGTCCAGCGCCCGCACTTAGAGCCCGGCCCACGCTGCGGCCCACTCAGGAATGGCATTATTGGGCCAAGCGAATGAGCAACCGAAGCCACAAGAAGAAGTCACGTTACTATTCATAACTTATTTTCCTGCGTCTAAACCCATTTTCCTGCTGCCTTCACCTCTGCAGATCTCTTAAAATGTAATTACCGAAGGGCGGGTTTACGGGATCACGAAAACAATGACTTTTGGGCCGGCGGAGTTGTTACGGGGAATGTCAGGAGTGATCCAACACACGAGCCCCGGAGCTGCAGAGGAAATATAAAGACATGAATCATGCCGTGGCGCTTTTGTTTTAGCTGGGCGCGAGGTTAATAAAATGTGTGAGGGACAGGAAAAACACTGGAAGAACGGCAAATAGACGTGTTCCAGCGCTTTCCGAATTCCTCCGCGGAGCCACGAGAGGCTTGGAGAGATGTGACCTCAGCGTTAGACACACGGACACTTTGGGTTTTGTTTTAATTCTGCACTCGTAGAAACAAAATGAGACGCTACGGCGAGATTTAAAGAGGTGAAGAAGAGGAAGAGACGCCAACGCAAAGTAAACGAAACCTCCCATCGTCCAAACGCAAACTCATTCATAACAGTCCAACTATGGCTGTAAATACACAAACAGGCCTGGAGTTTTATCGTGTGCACATTTTCTTCGCAATAATGTGGAGAGTTTTTGTCATTTTTGTTGTAATGTGATAAGATTTGAGCTGTAGACGGTTGAAAAAGTCACTTCTATGGCTCAAATTAGTGTTAGGTTCATGGTAAATAGTCACTTTTTTTAACATATTTTTATATTTTCATCTTCAATTCTCCAAGCGTAGACACTGAGGGTGAGGTGGGTTAAGGGTTAAGCGTCTTGCCCAAGGACACAACTTTAATTTAAGTAGATTTTTTCATGTCATACACAAAAAACGGACCATTAAAGCGACAAGGTTTATCTGTGGAAGCTGGAATCGCACCGTCAACCTGTGGGTCAATAGATCTAACCTCTTTACTAATGATGTTTATGTTTATGAGAGCGGGATTTGAAGCGCAAACCTTCAGATTAGAGGGCAAACGCTCTACTTACTGAGTTAATTTCTGCTGTTTCTCTGTTGCAGCTCAGGCCTTTACACCACGTTCTAAATTATTATGCAGATCGTGTTAAAGTTTCATGATAAAAAATTGTAAAATGTTTGGTTTTCCAGTGAAATTCATGGATGGTTTTGTGTCTCCGGACTCTCTGGGTCAGTGAAATCGATCTCACACAAACAATTAAAGTGTCAGGTAAGTCCAATTAACCCTTTAACCCTTTAAGGACTGAGCGCACGATGGACCAGTACAGCTCACCTAGACTTTTACTCTTTTTTTAGCCATAAAAATCATCAGAATTTACTGCATTTTTTCACACAACTACTTCTATTTTACACATCCATCCGTACGTTTTCTTTTACGCATCGAATAAATCCACAATCTCATTCGTCGCCTTCGAGGGACAACAGAGGCAGATTACCGTAATGATGGTAAAATATTTAAATAGCCCCGTGTCTCCGCTTTGAGACGCCGTTTGAATTTACATGAGCGCACGACTGGGGGCGGAGTTACGCTGCTGGGAAGTCCGCAACCGCGAGTCTAACGGCGACGACAGGATCCGACGCTATAGGGTTAAAGGAGAAACTACTTAATAAAAGTTAGCCGTTAGCGTGAAAACTACCATGACATCACAAGGTGGAACGGAGCATTTTGAGCTTTAACATATTTACAAAAAACTACTTTAAAAATGCCTCGTAAACAGTTGTACGCACACGTTCACTAGAATCATTTGGATGATTTTAGCCAATTTCTACTGAGCTAAAGATAAAATTAGCTGTTAGCGTGAAAACTACAACTTAATGACATCACAAGCGCTAAAGTTAAAGTTAAAGTTGGCTGTTAATCCTGGTCCAACGCGGCGCCACAGAACAAAACCAACCCTGTTTAACACTCGCCGTAGAGTTAATGTACTTTACACGCGCAAACTCCCGTCACACAAACTATTTTAAACACGTAAATGAGCCGCTCGCCGTTGCCCGCGGTGACACATAGCTTCACACTGTTAAACTCCGGCACTATGGTTTATTTAAGTCCATCCCACATACGCGTTTGTGCTGAAAATACCCGGCAGCCCACTCCACGAGCGCAGCCTCACGCTCACGCTCTCGTCAAGACCTTTTTGGAGAGCTGTTCTGTGTGTTTTTGGCTCCCCGCAGGACTTTTTCATTTGCACTTAACTGCGGCGAGGAGAGCGAGGCTGCGATCAAAGCGAACGTACCATTTAGAAACAACTTTAGTTCATAAAAATTCCACGTATTCGCAGAGTTCATTGATAAAAACATTGCGTTCGTGCTCAAATCAGCTCACAGTTCCACGACGACAAACGGACTCACCGAACTGGTCGCAGATGCTGTCGTTGTGCAGGAGCGACGGGTGCTCGAAGGTGTCTCTGCAGTACAGGATCCTGGTGGCCCCGCCCAGCGCCGCGATGCCCCCTAGCGCCAGCACCGTGTGGTCGATGAGCAGGGACGACGGCTGATCGCGGAGACGCACCTGCAGCGAGCGGTAGCGGCAGTACTGCGGGTAACTCAGGACCAGGACTTTGCGGCCGTCCTCCTCTTGACCTGGAAAACAAACAGGACATGAAACAGTGTTTTCCCGCGTTTGACCCACTTTAACGCTCGCACTTTAGCTCGGTATTTTACACTTTGGTACGGAACAGATTAAAGCGCCGGTATTACACAAAATGGACTCTTAGGAGGTTTAAATCATGTTCTAATGCTGCTCCCTCTACAAAAACAGACCTGGAGTTGTGTTTTGTTTCATTCACACATGTTTGAGACCCTTTATTACACTCTGTTCCACCTTGTGATGTCATGAAGTGGTAGTTTTCAAATTAGCAGCTCCTTTTACTTTTAGTTCAGTAGAGATCAGCAATCCATAGCTGAAATGATCCAAATGATTCTATAAATGAAGGTGTGTGGAGTTTAAAAACACAGTGGAGCACTTCCTGTATCACCACATGATGACATCACAAGGTGGAACAGAGTGTTTTCAGTTTGAGAGAAGAACTCAGTCTAAATATGCAGGTGTTTGTGTTAAATATGTGTGAATGAAACAAAAAAACAGAACTCCAGGTCTGTTTTTGAGGAGGTAACAGCATTATAATATTTGAGTCACACTTTATTATTAGTCTGTTACATCTCCAAAGCTCAAAACGCTCTGTTCCACCTTGTGATGTCATCAAGTGGTCGTTTTAAAATTAACAGCTCCGTTTACTTTTAGTTCAGGTGAGATTAGCAATTCCAGATCAGCTGAAATGATCCAAATGATTCTAGTATAAGTGTGTGGAGTTTAAAAACACAGTAAAGCACTTCCTGTATTACCACACAATGACATCACAAGGTGGAACAGAGTGTAAATATACAGGATTTGTGTGTTAAACATGTGTGGATGAAACAAAACACAACTCCAGGTCTGTGTGTGACAAGGAAACAACATTAGAACGATTCTAAATAAACCATATAGTTTAAAAAAAAACTCTTAGAGGAGCACTTCCTGTATTACCACTTGATGACATCACAAGGTAGAACGGAGTATTTTCAGTTTGAGAGAAGAACTCAGAAAGAGAAGGCAGATGGTTTAGTTCCGGTTAAAGTCCCGGTTTAGACCTGATTTTGGCACAGATGGTTGATAGTTTAGACCTGGTTCACTTCCTGTATCACCACTTGATGACATCACAAGGTGGAACAGAGCATTTTCTGTTTGAAAGAAGAACTCAGTGTAAATCTGCAGGGTTTGTGTGTTAAATGTGTGAATGAAACAAAACACAACTCCAGGTCTGTTTGTGACGAGGAAACGATATTATAACGGATATCAGAGAAAATGGCGGCTCTCGTGCGTCGCAGGAAACTAAACCTCACTCCGGATGATTCACAGATCTTTGAAACCCTAAGCTAGCTCCTGGTAGCTAGCCGCTAAACAAACAGTTTGGTTGGTAAGTAGTGAAATAGTTGGTTGGTTAGTTTGAATGTAATCCAACCCTCCTCTCCAGAGACCACGTACGGCACGCTGCGGTCGAGCTACACGATCTGTCCTCGCCACCTCACAAAGTTTAAACAAAGCCGGGCTAAGTGGCGTACGTTAGCTCGCGGTTGGGGCGTGCTAGCTTGTTTTATGTGGGCGTGTGACGGATACAGCGGCAGAGACTTGACTAATCCTTTGCCACCTGTGACAACCAGCTGGCAAACAAATCACATCCGCTCCGTACAAAAGAGAAGAGAAGAGAAGAAAAGAGGAAAAGAGCGGAGATTTAAAGTGTAGAGAGGAGACGCTTAAAGGGCCCGTGGTACGCTAAAGGGCCCGTGGTACGCTAAAGGGCCCGTGGTACGCTAAAGGGCCCGTGGTACGCTAAAGGGCCCGTGGTACGCTAAAGGGCCCGTGGTACGCTAAAGGGCCCGTAGTACGCTAAAGGGCCCAGATTACCTTAAAGGGCCCAGATTACCTTAAAGGGCCCGTGGTGCGCTACTCTCATCCGTTTTAATGCTGTTTCCTCGTCACAAACAGACCTGGAGTTGTGTTTTGTTTCATTCTCACATGTTTAACACACAAACCCTGTAGATTTAGGCTGAAAACACTCTGTTCCACCTTGTGATGTCATCATGTGGTGAAACAGGAAGTGCTCCGCTGTGTTTTTAAACTCCACACACCTTCATTTCTAGAATCATTTGGATCATTTCAAGTCAATCTTCTACTGAACTAAAGGTAAAAGGTAGATTTTTAACTTGAAAATGACCACTTGATGACATCACAAGGTGGAACGGATTGAAACAGATGGACTGAATCACTTAAAATTAACAAAATTCTTTATCAAAATCACTACATTTGACGCTTTAATAGTTCTAAAAATCTCTGCAAAATACTTTTACAGTTTACTCTTTAAGTACATTAAACAGAAAACATAAATACTTTTACTCATGTGATACTTTTACTCGAGTAATCTTTTACCCCTGTATTTGTACTTTTACTTAAGTAACAAAAAGCTCACAAGAGTCAGTTTTGTGTAATATAAGCCCTTTAAATAGAGGAAGTACAGAAGCTTAAAGTACATTTTACAGTGGATACTTTTTACTTTTACTTTCTTTACATTTGAGAGCAGTATCTGTACTTTCTACTCCACTACATTTATGAAAGTAAAAAGTACTTTTAATATGATTCGAGGGGTTATTTTGATCACGTTCCTGACAAAAAATACAGAATTTATACGAAAAATGAATAAACTGATTTGTATCGTCACTGTGCCCAAAATGTGAAATACTTTTACCTCATACAAGTAAAAGTAACACATGAAATAATCTACTTGAGTACCTTTTCACCTCTGTATCTGTACTTTTACTACAGTAACAGCACAAAGTACTTCATTAAACTAAAACGCCGCGGCTCGTTATGGCAGCGCCGTTTAAAAAGACCCGTGTTTGAAAGTGAGAGAAAGTAATTAACGTGACAGTTCTAATTATGATTTGTGTATTTTTAGAGAAGAACAACTGTCTCCACCCACACGACAACAAGATAAAAGTAATTTAGCAAAGAAAATATGTAAATGGAGTCTGCGGATCAGCGTCTAAGTATCACACGACGTACACGAGGATTTATACAACGATTTATACTTCAAAGGGCCCATATTACCTCAAAGGGCCCATATTACCTCAAAGGGCCCATATTACCTCAAAGGGCCCATGTTACTCTGTCCTCTGATCCGTTTTAATGTCGTTTCCTCGTCACAAACAGACCCCGAGTTGTGTTTTTTGTTTCATTCACACACGTTTAACGCACAAACCCTGCAGATTTAACCCTGAAAACGCCCCGTTCCACCTTGTGATGTCATCGTGTGGCGATACAGGAAGTGCTCCGCTGTGTTTTTAAACGCATTTGGATCATTTCACACCAGGAATTTCCGATCTCGGCTGAAGAAAAGGTAAAAAGGAGATGTGAAAACTTGTGAAAAACGTAAATTTTGCGTAATATGGGACCTTTATTTATTTATTAATTAATTTTTTATATGATGAAAATGTGAGTGACATGTAACGAGAGAATTACAGTCACTTTTTAGTTTGTTTTAATCATTCGGTTTGTGCATAAACGTGATCATTCTGTTTGCAGAGTTCACCTGGTTAAAGAGGATGTGAAATGAAAGAGGCCGAATGTGTTTTTGTCTCAATCTCAAAATGTTCAAATGTCGATAAATCCAAACGTTTAAAGATGTTATATGACACAAAACTGACTCCTGTAGCTTTAAGTCGCGTTGTAATGTTATTTCCTCAAAAACAGACCTGGAGTTGTGTTTTGTTTCTTTTATTATTCGTCTGTTACGTCTCCAAAGCTCAAAATGCGACGTTCCACCTTGTGATGTCATAAAGTGGTAGTTTTCAGCTCCTTTTACCTTTAGTTCTTTAGTAAATGTGTCATTAGTTTATCTCATAATGTCATAAATAAAATAAAATAAATGTTTTTGGATTTATCAATTTTGTATTTATTTATTTAAGAAAAAAATCCACATTGTAACTTTTTTTCAATGCAGAAAATCAGTGGTGGAAGTAGTACTGCATTTTGTTACTTAAGTAAAAGTACAAATACAGGGGCAAAAGATTACTCGAGTAAAAGTATCACATGAAAAAATCGACTTAAGTAAAAGTATTTATGTTTTCTGTTTAATGTACTTAAAGAGTAAACAGTAAAAGTATTTTGCAGAGATTTTTTGAACTATTAAAGCGTCAAATGTAGTGATTTTGATAAAGAATTTAGCTCATCTTTAGTGATTCAGTCCATCTGTTTCAATCTGTTCCACCTTGTGATGTCATCAAGTGGTAGTTTTCAAGTGAACAGCTCCTTTTACCTTTAGTTCAGTAGAGATTGACAATTACACGGCTTGAAATGATCCAAATGACTCTAGAAATGAAAGTGTGTGGAGTTTAAAAACACAATGGAGCACTTCCTGTATCACCACATGATGACATCACAAGGTGGAACAGAGTGTTTTCAGTTTGAGAGAAGAACTCGGCGTAAATCTGCAGGTTTGTGTGTTAAATGTGTGAATGAAGCAAAAAAAAAAACACAACTCCAGGTCTGTTTGTGATGAGTAAACAGTCTTATAACAGATGAGAACAGCGTAACACGTGCCCTTTAATAATCGTACTGCTAGTGTGCCCTTCCTGTCCTCTCCACTGCTCTTTACAGAGTCGTCCTGCTCTTTCACGCTTAAAACAAACGCCTTTAACACACAGGCTGAAAGTGTTTAGTCTGCACACGGGACAAGGTGAAATTCTGGCTAACTGACCATCCTTGAAATAATAACTCCGCCTGAAGAATTCGCCGTGAATGTCGTGTTCAGGGGCTTTTGGTACGAGCGTCGCACACGGTAAATTATTCATATAAAAATCCTGTTTGAATCTGGCTCTGCTTCATCAGCTGTTGAGCCGCGGAGCTGGCGTCCTGCGCTGGAAAAATGTTAGCACAGTTTTCTGCTTTCAAAGAACAGCAAGCAACAGATCTGGAGCTTAAAACGAGCGCACGGCGATGTTATTAGGACACGCGTTTATTTGGCAGCGCTGAACGATAAAAGGCCGATATTACACAAAGTGGACTCTGAGATTTAAGAGATGTTCTGTTTTGTTTCATTCACACGTTTAACACACAAACCTGCAGATTTAGGCTCAGTTCTTCTCTTAAACTGATAAGATTAGAGCTTTATAACATGATTTAAAGAGTCACTTTTGTGTAATATGTGACTTTTAAATGGTAGAAACTAAATAAATGTGTTTTCATATCTTGATTCAGAGAAAAACACGTTGAAAAATGGCGAGTCGTGTCACTATAATCACCACATTGACTTATACATATATTTCTGGCTCGGTGTTTGTCACATTTTCTTTATAATAATGAGGAGATTTGTGTTATTTTTGTTGTAAAAAAAATAGTTGCAAAAGTCACTTCTATGGCTAATTAAAACGATACTGTCTCTTTAAGACTTTTACACAAACAGGGCCGGCCTGAGCCTTTACGGGGCCCCGAGCTGAATTTACCCCCGGGGGCCCTCGTCCCTTCAGTGCCACATATTCATATTTGAAAACATTAAGACAACAACACAACCAGTGACACTTCTAGAGGCGCACAACAAGCACAAGTATAACAGATATAAAACATGTGCAGAATTTAGACATTTTTTGGCAGACCCTTCCTCACATTTTTTTCTTTGTTTCTGGTGCATTTTAATATGTTCCAGTCGACTAAACTGGACTTACATTTATCACTTCTTTATGTCATAAAATGCAGAATTGGACAGAGCAGATGTACTTAAGCAGAGTACATTTACTTCAAAATCACTCAAGAAGTACAAAGTAGTGATCCAAGAGTCACACAAGAGAAACAGCCTGGACAAAACATCAGATTTATAATCATCAGATCATTTGGACTCAACATTAAATCAGACGATTTTAGGATCACATTATTTTTAAGATAAGATCAGATCTGCCTTTATTAGTCCCACAGGGGGAAATTCCACTTATGTTTATGTTTATTGTCACGATTTGGATGCAGAGATTTCACCTAAATTTGCATATTAATGAACAGAGATGCAGATACTGATACCAGTATCGATGCCAATACTCGTACTCGTCAATGGGCTGCCGATACCAAGAGCCGATACCACTGTAACTGAGCTGCCTCTTGTTTGAGTCACAGCTCATCTCTGACCTCTGACCTCTGAGTCTGAGGTGACCATAAAGAAACACACTCACTGTTCTGCACATTAAACTCAGCTTTAATGTGACTGTCACATGAAATACACTAATATTTAGGATCTAAATGTTTTATATTTCACAGAGGACATCAGCCCAGTGCTTGTGTTTACAATAGTAGCATGCTAATGTTGCTAATGTTGCTAATGTTGCTAATGTTGCTAATGTTGCTAAGTGGCGCTGGTGATTATTTGCTTGTGCTGCAGTGAAACTTATTATAAACAAACACATTTAGACTGAACAGAGCGAGTTCAGAGCTTTAAAAAGAGACTATGAACATATGTGTGAAAGTGACTGCGGTAAAAGTAACAACGCTCACTGTTAAGCTAACAGTAGCATGTTAGCGCGTTAGCACAGCCTCATCAGTGGTAAATATTAACACCAGATGCTGACTACAGTGATTTCAGTTGATTAAATGAGAATTCTAAGATGAAAAAGTGGACCATACTAAAAAAATCCTATGAAATTAATTATATTTACCGTTATAATCAAGAAAAATAAAAATAAAAATAATGTCTGGTATCGATTTCTTTACTCAGTATCGGCAAGAACTCAAAATGAAGTACTCGTTTAGCAAAAAGTGATGAGCCACACTCGGCCCTGTTTACTCGGATTATGTTGCGTTATTGTTAATATTTATGTCAGTATTTGTCCGTCTCGTGCTTTAAAACATCTCGTCCTGCCTCTCGTCGTTACATTTGGCGAGCGCTGGCGACGGGGTTTGGTTTGAAACGCCCGGGTTTGGTTTGAAACGCCTGTGACTGGAGAGCGGTCGGACTGTAACGTTTCATTTGACTAGAACTGGAAACACAGCGGCCGCGGGGCATTAATAGCTGTACAAAGACGGAGCGGAGGCCGTTGGCGGCGTGGGCGTGTGCGTGTCAGAGCGTGTACGATTGTGTGTCTCATGCAGCAGAACGCACTATTCTTTTTGTTCCTACGGGCACCTTTCCTAATAAAGCCCGTCTTATCTTTACGGAACTTTTCTAATGGTTTGGGCTGAAGCTGCACGAGCGTCAGAGTCACATGACCGTTTGTCTCCAGGACCAGGACTGACCCTCCCTCTTTCTCTGACCCCTCTCTCTCTCTTCTTTCTCTGACCCCTCTCTCTCTCTTCTTTCTCTGACCCCTCTCTCTCTCGTCTCTTTCTCTGGACCCTCTCTCCCTCGTCTCTTTCTCTGACCCCTCCCTCCCTCTTTCTCTGACCCCTCCCTCCCTCTTTCTCTGACCCCTCCCTCCCTCTTTCTCTGACCCCTCCCTCCCTCTTTCTCTGACCCCTCTCTCTCTCTCGTCTCTTTCTCTGACCCCTCTCTCTCTCGTCTCTTTCTCTGACCCCTCTCTCTCTCGTCTCTTTCTCTGACCCCTCTCTCTCTCGTCTCTTTCTCTGACCCCTCTCTCTCTCTCGTCTCTTTCTCTGACCCCTCTCTCTCTCTCGTCTCTTTCTCTGACCCCTCTCTCTCTCTCGTCTCTTTCTCTGACCCCTCTCTCTCTCTCGTCTCTTTCTCTGACCCCTCTCTCTCTCTCGTCTCTTTCTCTGACCCCTCTCTCTCTCTCGTCTCTTTCTCTGGCCCCTCTCTCTCTCTCGTCTCTTTCTCTGACCCCTCCCTCCCTCTTTCTCTGACCCCTCCCTCCCTCTTTCTCTGACCCCTCCCTCCCTCTTTCTCTGACCCCTCCCTCTCTCTTTCTCTGACCCCTCCCTCTCTCTTTCTCTGATCCCTCTCTCTCGTCTCTTTCTCTGAGCCCCCTCCCCCTCTTTCTCTGACCCCTCCCTCTCTCTTTCTCTGACCCCTCCCTCTCTCTTTCTGACCCCTCCCTCTCTCACTTCTTATGCAGTAGAATGAGCTCATAAACTCATAAACAGTACATTTAACAGTGTGTACTTTTTACTTTTACTTAAGTACATTTTATTTTGTATTATTATATCTGAGGGTTTATTTTTAACACAATAAAAACGATCGATTCAATTGTTTCAGCTCAAATCTTTATCAAAATCACCACATTTGAAGCTTTATTTACCTCAGAATCTTTACTTTTTCCTCTTTACGTACATTTTAAGCTGATACTTTAATACTTTTACTTTTCTCAGGTGATGCTTTTACTTTTACTTGAGTACTTTTTACCGTGTATCTCTACTTGTACTGATGATATTTGCGTTCCGTGTTAGACTCACATTCACACCGAGGCGACAGGAGTAACAAGACGTTCCACTGCAACTTTTTCTCACATCCAAAATTCTACAGAAGCCCGACTGACACAATTTCAGGATTTGCAAACTGTGAGTCGCCCTGACGCCCTGAAAAAGTCTTTTTTTAAAACAACTCCAGCGGCACAAAGTCAAAACACGATACGTTCTTTTGTCATCGTGAGTTTCAGACGCGAATACAGGAAGTGCTCCGCTGTGTTTTTAAAGTCCGCAGCTTCACGAGAATCATCTGGATCATTTCAACGTCTGGAATTGTCCATTTCTACTGAACTAAAGGTAAAACTCCCACTTGATGACATCACAAGGTGGAACAGATTGAAACAGATGGACTGAATCATTAAAATGAGCTAAATTCTTTATCAAAATCACTACATTTGACGCTTTAATACTTCAAAAAATCTCTGCAAAATACTTTTACTGTTTACTCTTTAAGTACATTAAACAGAAAACAAATACTTTTACTTAAGTAGATTTTTTCATGTGATACTTTTACCCCTGTATTTGTACTTTTACTTAAGCAATAAAATGCAGTACTACTTCCACCACTGATGTTCTGCATTGAAAAAAAGTTAAAATGTGGATTTTTTTCATAAGTAACTAAGTAAATAAAATAAATAAGTAAATAAATAAGTAAATAAATAAGTAAATAAATAAATAAGTAAATAAATAAATAAGTAAATAAATAAATAAATTAAAAAAATAAAATAAAATAAATCCAAAAACATTTAATTTTATTTTATTTATGAGATAAACTAATGACACATTTACTAATGTCATAAAGAACTAAAGGTAAAAGGAGCTGAAAACTACCACTTTATGACATCACAAGGTGGAACGTCGCGTTTTGAGCTTTGGAGACGTGACAGACGAATAATAAAGAGTTTAAAAACATGTGTGAATGAAACAAAACAGCTCCGTCCTCAGACTCACTTTCTCTTTTTCCTCTTTTAAAACAAACTAATTGTTCAATAAAATCAGCAGAAAAATAGAAGCTTCTTTCTTGATCCAAAAATGTAAAACTCTGATCCCGTTCGCTCCGCCGTTCACCGTCTTTAAACAAACCGACCGCACTCACGTTGTTCTTTGTAGTGAAAATAAACCCAGGTATGAGCGGGCGACGCGCCAACGGAAATTATACGCCGTTTTTTTAAAGCCCAGAGTCACAGTTTTTAATGTTTAACGATTCAAGATGGTTATTATTAAGTAACTCCAGACTCCAGAGGTTCAGTTTAAATGTGACGGGTTAAATTCACCTGTCGCTCGCTCAAAAAGACGCGTTACAAAAAAATACATCACAAAAATGCAGATAATTCAGTTCATTTCAAAACTACAGCTTCGGTTTGTGAGTCTTGCTGTAAAATTTTAATTAAAAAGGTTCGATATGACACAAAACTGAACTTTTGAGCTTTAAATCATGTTCTAATGTTATTACGTCGTCAAAAACAGACCTGGAGTCGAGTTTTGTTTCATTCACACGTGATTTTAAACTCTTTATTATTAGTCTGTAACATCTCCAAATGATTCTAGAAAAATGAAGGTGTGTGGAGTTTAAAGACACAGTGGAGCACTTCCTGTATCGCCACACGATGACATCACAAGGTGGATCTGTTTGTGACGAGGAAACACTAGAACACAGATCAGAAAATGGCGTCATGTGTGCCCTTTAAACACAAATATCAGCTGTGGGTCGTGCGGTCTCATGTTTCTGATTGAATCGTGCACATGACCTGATCTGTGATGTCATTGGACGTCGTAGATCATGTGACTTGCTGATGTCATTATCAGACGGCGTCACACTCGACTCATGTTTACTGAGTTCTTACGTTTTTAAGAGAGAATTTGTCCTGTCACCATAATTACTACATTCAGTTCAGTTTACGAGACAGAACGAGCATTTCTCTGGAGTAGAGGGAACGTTTTGTTATTTTTGTGTTTTCGACGATAAGATTTGAGCTTCAGACGCTCGAATAAATCACTTTTATAGATAAAAACTTACTATATGGTTTATTTAGAATCGTTATGATGTCGTTTCCTCGTCACAAACAGACCTGGAGTTGTGTTTTGTTTCATTCACACACGTTTAACGCACAAACCCTGTAGATTTAGGCTCAGAAAACACTCTGTTCCACCTTGTGATGTCATCGTGTGGCGATACAGGAAGAGCTCCATTGTGTTTTTAAACTCCACACACCTTCATTTCTAGAATCATTTGGATCGTTTCAAGCCGTGTAATTGTCAATCTCGACTGAACTAAAGTTAAAAGGAGCTGTTCACTTAAAAACTCCCACTTGATGACATCACAAGGTGGAACAGATTGAAACAGATGGATTGAATCACTTAAAATGAGCTAAATTCTTTATCAAAATCACTACATTTGACACTTTAATAGTTCTAAAAATCTCTGCAAAATACTTTTACTGTTTACTCTTTAAGTACATTAAACAGAAAACATAAATACTTTTACTTAAGTAGATTTTTTCATGTGATACTTTTACTTTTACTCGAGTAATCTTTTGCCCCTGTATTTGTACTTTTACTTTAGTAACAAAATGGAGTACTACTTTGATTTGATTTTCTGCATTGAAAAAAAGTTACAATGTGGATTTTTTTCTTAGATAAATAATAAATAAATCCTGATAAATCCAAAAACATTTTATTTTATTTTAATTATGACATTATGAGATAAACTAATGACACATTTACTAAAGAACTAAAGGTAAAAGGAGCTGAAAACTACCACTTGATGACATCACAAGGTGGAACAGATCATTTTTCACACATAAACAGAACTTGGAACTGAATTATCGCGTGTTAAAAATGGACAAAAATATAAAACATCGCTTCTAATGATAAAAACTGATGGAAGAAAGATCGATTATTATCATCTGAGTTTACATCTGTGTGAAATAAAACGCGTCACTCAGAGTTTTATGTTTTTTATCACATAAACTGCAGCGATTAACGGCTCATTAACACGGGCGTGGCTCCGGGCGCGTTCACGGCTCCGTGTCACAGCGAGCCGTCCTCACGTCGCTCACGCGCTTCAGATTTGCTGTTGTCGACGTTTCCACATTATCTGCTCGGACGAGGAATTTACTGGATGTGCCGCTGCTTTTGTGAGGCTGGTGGGAAAACGCAGCCTCAACGCCAATAATCTCATTTTCTTATTTGATTTGAAGTTCAGAGCAGTCGGCGGGACACTGTACGTGGGAGAATCGCACACGTACGACTTCTGCAGATACAAAATATACTCCAAATATTTATAGACTGACAGGACTTAAGAGACTGAAGCATCAAATCAACTTATACGGCCCAATAAAAAGGTAATTACACGGTGATATAAAGTCATATTTCACTCTTTAAACTCACGAGCTTTGAGTTTAGTTTCCATTTTGCCACAGCCCTGAACCTTTTGACAAAACCTGACACTTATGAAGATGAAGATGGAGAAGAGTCTCAGTTATTCCATTGGAGCCGTTTGAGCCGTATTCAAGTCTATGTCTGAGTGTTTGAGCCGTACTCATTTTTGAGCCGTACTCACTCTTCTCTATTGATCAGACTCTTCTGTTCATGTTAAACACATTAGAGACGTGTGTGGCTCCTTCTCTGACACTCACAGCCGGGGGGGGAGAGGGAGTGAGTAGAGTGAGGGTGAGGAGAGTGATGGGGGGTAAGGGGGGGTAAGGGGGGGTGAGGGGGGGTGAGGGGGGGGTGAGGGGGGGGACAGACGCCTGATCTGGCTCTGAGTCTCATGTTTTTGAAACTTGACCAAATAAAGAGGCAACAGCATCTGTCAGTGACACCACAGACCGTCTGCACGAGGAGGAGAGGAGGAGGAGAGGAGGAGAGAGGAGGAGAGGAGGAGAGAGGAGGAGAGAGGAGAGGAGGAGAGAGGAGGAGAGAGGAGGAGAGGGGAGAGGAGAGAAGGGAGAAGAGAGAAGAGAGGAGAGAGGAGGGGAGAGGAGGAGAGAGGGGGAGAGAGGAGAGAGAAGAAGAGGAGGGGAGAGGAGAGGAGGAGAGAGGGGAGGAGAGGAGGAGAGAGGAGGAGAGAGGAGAAGGAGAGGAGGAGAGAGGGGAGGAGGAGAGGAGGAGAGGAGGAGAGAGGAGAGAGGAGAGGAGGAGAGAGGAGGAGAGAGGAGAAGGAGAGGAGGAGAGAGGAGGAGAGGAGGAGAGAGGGGAGGAGAGGGGAGAGAGGAGAGGAGGAGAGAGGAGGAGAGAGGAGAAGGAGAGGAGGAGAGAGGGGAGGAGGAGAGGAGGAGAGGAGGAGAGAGGAGAGAGGAGAGGAGGAGGAGGAGGAGAGGGGAGAGGGGAGAGAGGGGAGGAGAGAGGAGAGGGGAGGAGAGGAGGAGGAGAGGAGAGAGGGGAGGAGAGAGGAGAGAGGAGAGAGGAGAGGAGGTGGAGAGGAGGAGAGAGGGGAGGAGAGAGGAGAGGAGAGAGGAGAGAGGAGAGGAGGAGGAGAGGAGGAGAGAGGGGAGGAGAGAGGAGAGGAGAGAGGAGAGAGGAGAGAGGAGAGAGGAGAGGAGGAGAGAGGAGAGAGGAGAGGAGGGGAGGAGAGGAGGAGAGAGGGGAGGAGAGGAGGAGAGAGGAGAGGAGGAAAAAGAGGAGAGGAGGAAAAAGAGGAGAGGAGGAGAGAGGACAGGAGAGGAGGAGGAGGAGAGGAGGAGAGAGGAGGAGAGGAGGACTAAACTTTTGTCACTGATGCCAATAACTTGACCCTCACTGAGTTTAACCCAGAATCCTCAGCACCAAAACATCAACACCATTTGTATTTATTTATGTGGGACGTTAAACGGCCCGTGTTACTCCAGTTTCTGATCTGTTTTAATGTCGTTTCCTCGTCACAAACACAGACCTGGAGTTGTGTTTTGTTTTATTCACACGTTTAACACACAAACTCTGTAGATTTAGGCTCAGAAAACACTCTGTTCCACCTTGTGATGTCATCATGTGGTGATACAGGAAGTGCTCCACTGTGTTTTTAAACTCCACACACCTTCATTTCTAGAATCATTTGGATCATTTCAAGCCATGAAATTGCCAATTTCTACTGAACTAAAGGTAAAAGGAGCTGTTCACTTGAAAACTCCCACTTGATGACATCACAAGGTGGAACAGATTGAAACAGATGGACTGAATCATTAAAATGAGCTAAATTCTTTATCAAAATCACTACATTTGACACTTTAATAGTTCTAAAAATCTCAGCAAAATACTCTTTTAAACAGAAAACATAAATACTTTTGCTTAAGTCAATTTTTTCATGTGATACTTTTACTTGAGTAATCTTTATCTGTATTTGTACTTTTACTTTAGTAACAAAATGCAGTACTACTTCCACCACTGATTTTCTGTACTGAAAAAAAGTTACAATGTGGATTTTTTTCACAAATAAATAAATTAATTCATTGATAAATCCTGATAAATCCAAAAACATTTAATTTTATTTTAATTATGACATTATGAGATAAACTAATGACACATTTACTAAAGAACTAAAGGTAAAAGGAGCTGAAAACTACCACTTGATGACATCACAAGGTGGAACTGAGCGTTTTGAGCAACTCCAGGTCTGTTTTTGTGGAGGAAACAACATAATAACATTGATTTAAACCTCAGAAGAGTCAGTTTTGTGTGATATAAAACCTTTAAGCTGTTCATTTGAATCGACCCAAACAGCAGAGTTTATTATCGCATTTTCGTTTCATTTTTCATTTTAATATTACGCACATTTGTCACTACACGTCTGCACTTTCACTTCACACTTTGCCTTTAGTTAAACACAGAATTAAACAACACAAATCTACACAAAAACGACACAAACTCACACATCTTCTCCTTTTACGACGTGCGACTTTATGAAACACTGTACGTTTTGAATGAGTCTATTTACGCACAAACAGCGGCTCTGATTCAAACGCCGGGAACACGTCCAAGGACAAGTGACATCACGACGGTGAGTCAGCGCGAATAGAACTCATCGAGTCCATAAGCGAATGTCACAACAACAACAGAGCGGCAGCATCTCGGGCCGCGGCAGAACACACACGAGCGCGCGGTGACGGCGGCGATCGAGCTCCAGCCTCGCCGCGGATTTACGACGGAAGGTGATGGATCAAGATGAGGTGTAAGAGTGAAAGTGGCTCAGTTTGTAGAGCCTTTACGCACTGATCTGAAGGTTGTGGGTTCGAATCCCGGTCTCGACGGTGTCTGTGTGCACTTGAGTGACTTGAAAGTGGAAAAAAGCTGAATAAATATATCAAAAACAGTGTGTTTAAGGTTTTATATGATGCGAAATTGGCCCTTGTGAGCTTTAAATCGCGCTATAACGGCTCAGAATACAATTTTCTTTTAATATTTATGAAGTATCAAAATTAATCCTACGCATTTTGTTACCTGTGAACGTCTGGAGAGTTTAAGTTCTAAATATATTTCAAGGTGTGAGCTTCAAAAACATGGAACTTACGCTAATTACGACTTTAAAAAGGTCATATATTACGTTAAATTGACTTTTGTAGCTTTAAATCGTGTTGTAATGTTGTTATTTCCTCAAAAACAGACCTGGAGTTGTGTTTTGTTTCATTTATTATTCGTCTGTTACATTTCCAAAGCTCAAAACGCGACGTTCCACCTTGTGATGTCATCAAGTGGTAGTTTTCAGCTCCTTTTACCTTTAGTTCTTTAGTAAATGTGTCATTAGTTTATCTCATAATGTCATAATTAAAATAAAATAAAATGTTTATCAGGATTAATTCATTTTTTATTTATTTAATTAAGAAAAAAAAATCCACATTGTAACTTTTTTTCAATGCAGAAAATCAGTGGTGGAAGTAGTACTGCATTTTGTTACTTAAGTAAAAGTACAAATACAGGGGCAAAAGATTACTCGAGTAAAAGTAAAAGTATCACATGAGTAAAAGTATTTATGTTTTCTGTTTAATCTACTTAAAGAGTAAACAGTAAAAGTGTTTTGCAGAGATTTTTAGAACTATTAAAGCGTCAAAGTCACTTCACTGAGATTTATTCTGTCCATGTGCTGCACTGTCACTTTTATTGTACGTAATAGTTTTTGTTGGTGTTTTATATTTTGCTCTTAGAGTCTATTTTTAGTTTATTTTTTAAGTCTATTTTTATATTATTTAAGCTATTTATCCATTATCTTGTTTTATTGCATGTTCCATTTTCCTTCTGTTCTTTAACTGGACTAATAAAGGCAGATCTTATCTCATCTCATCTTAAATGTAGTGATTTTGATAAAGAATTTAGCTCATTTTAATTAATTCAATCCATCTGTTTCAACCCGTTCCACCTTGTGATGTCATGAAGTGGTAGTTTTAAAGTTAAAATCCGCCTTTTACCTTTAGTTCAGCTGAGATAAGTGTCAACTCCAAAAGCCGAAATGATCCAAATGATTCTAGAAATGAAGACGCGTGGAGTTTAAAAACACCACCTGATGACATCACAAGGTGGAGCGGAGCGTTTTCAGCCTAAATCTGCGAATGAAACAAAAAAACCCCACAACTCCAGGTCTGTTTGTGACGAGGAAACGGTATGAAAACACGGCTCGGGGACCATCGTAGCGCGGGCCCTTTAAACGAGAGCAGGGGGAGCCGTTTCGGAGGCAGGGGGCATGTGCTAATTTCTCAAAAAGACTGATATTTTCACAAAAGGCCACTTACACCCAGAGGAGACGCTACACTGACGGAGCACAGAGGCTACGGAGGCCCCCGCTGCTCCGACAGGCCGAGCGCTGGCTGTTCTTAATTATAGTAAAGTGGCTCGTTCGTTTGGAGCTGGGTGGAGCTTCCGACTGCGGCGACAGAACGCGGAGAAGCGCTTCTGTCGTTTCGTTTTGACATTTGTTTTGCCAGCGACTGGGACTAGAGACCGGAGCGTCGAAAAGTACGGACCGGACCAGCCGCGAAGCAAAAAACACACAAAAACAACACAATCCCGACCAGCTAATTCCGTTTGTTTTCGCGCTTGACAAAATAAATCGGCGCTGCGTTAACTGCTCCGAATAGAAAACAAAGGCATCGCTGATTTATGTGATTCTGTTACATTAAACATTCTTTCCCCCCCCTCGAGCGGCTCCATAGCAACCATCGCTCCGGCGCTAAGTGTCTGGCACGCGGCCAATCAGAGCGGCTGTCTTATTGATCGCCAGATTGAAAAGTTTGGGTTTAATTGGTCCTGTAATACATGGAGGGATTATTCAGAGGGGCGCCGCGTCCAAAACACAGACGGGTTTTTTCTTTTGAGCGTCAGGAACAACGGGAGGTTTGATATAGATACGGAGCAAAAACACGGGACAATAGCACCACGGCTAACCGCTACGAGGTATTAGATCAGACCAGGGAATAGTCCGGGCACAATAACATGTTTTGAATTGATAATGATTTGAAAGATAATATTGAAACTACTTAAGCAGGACAGTCTCAATAAACAGTTTTTGAACAGACAGTGTCGTAAAAGACCTGAGTTGCAGCAGAGAAACGGTAAAATGAACCAAAAATCAGACATAAAAGTGATTTATTCAACCCTCTAGATGTCAAATCTTATGTTTTTGAATGTTTTTTTTAGTTTATTTTTCAAGAATTGTGCTTTAAATATATAAAAAGGCACAAAAAGTGGGTGTACAGTTACAGTTACACAACATTAAAAGGTATAAACGGGCGTAGCTAACCTGCTAGCCAAGCAGGAAGTGATCACGTGCCGTCGACTCTGGGTCCAATTCACTTTCTATTGAAAAACTGTGTCCTCTCTCTGTACCTGCTGCTGTCAGACTCGTCATTCTGCTCTTAAATGTTCGTATTAACCCTCTACATGATCCTGGGGTTTTTATTCTGCTGTTGTGTCTTTTAAAATATTTTAGATTCCCGCGCTGCTAAACTCAAACGTTTACTCTCAGTGCTCGTGTCCACAGAATATAAAACTCCAAATAACAATTCGTCACAATTTAACGACACTAGTGAATGAAATATCTCAACTCTGATCCAAGATTGTTCCAAAACATCACGACCGGAACAGGTGAATGTGACGCTCCCCGGACGCCACAGGAAGTATCAGCTTGATTTTTTACATTATTCTCTCTGTTTTTGTCTGTAAAACCCCTCACCACACACTTTATACACTTTTCTCACACAGACGCTAACATTTTCTCACATTTCTCTCTCGTTTAAACTCTCTCAAAGTTCAAACCTTCGTCGGCGCCTTTGTCGATGCAGAACGTTTCATCGACGTTGTGGGTTTTGTCGGGGAGAAAACTGCGCTAAAATAATCCGCGAAAGATGAACCGCGATATAGTGAGGGACGACTGCACACACAAAGCTTCACATGAACACCACATGACCATTCCCGTCCGCTGGTTGGCACGTGGCTCTCCCGGTGCCGCCCGATCCGCAGCCTCGACCTGACGGCGCCGCCTGTAGTAAACGTGCCGCGCTCCTGTCCGTCGGCGCAGCTGGATCGCAGTGAACGGCTCGGATTAGCTGAACGTGTCTCTGTTAATGTTTACCTGTGTGTGTGTAGTTGTGTTGTGAGACAGTTGGAGGTTGCTAACGGACGCTAACGGACGCTAACGGACACTAACGAACGCTCACGGACGCTTAATTGATTGTAATCGATTCCTTTGGTTTGTCCGGTTGACAGATTTAACTTACACCGACATCCTTTTAGTCGTTTTTTTTACTCACCGAGCCTCATTTTTTATTGTTATTTCATTTTCTTAAACAATTCTAACATTATCCTCACGTGTAACTAAGCCTGGAACGATATTGAAAGTTTCTGTGACAATTATAAAGTCCAAAATAATTATGATTAACGATTACATCACGATAATGATTAAAGTTTTTATGGGTATGAATAATTATAACGTTAACAGAGAATATTACGGATGACCAGGGGCAATAAGCCTCACATGGGCCCCCCCTGTAATACAAATTAAAAGGAAGAGGGTCTAATTCTGGGCCCCCTAAGACCCTGGGGCCCCGGACAACAGACCCTCAGCCCCCCCTCTGTTGACTCCCCTCTGGATAAGTTGTTTTTTCTGCATATTTTGGTGATATAAGGGCGATTATCTTTGTTAGCGAGGCCCAAAAGTATCTGCGGACCTTATTGACCATCGTTTTTGCTCTGGATTCTAAACAAAAACCCACGAAAAAACCCACGTCCGCCGATCTCCAACACGTTCCCTTGACCTCGCAATAACTGAATTTGAAGTAACAAAATAAAAGCATTCAAACTGTAGCGGTGGTCTCTATTTAAAAAGCCTTTTAACCTCCGCTCTCCCTGTCCACTTTTACAGCGTATGTATCATTTATGGGACGGCGTGTTCTCGTGTGATGGACTCCGTTGAAGGTTGCCACGAGAGAAGAGAGTCGTCTTCTCGCAATCTTATCAGGAGATTGGGAATTGGGTCAAGAGAGGAATTACATGCCATTCCGTACCAAAGTCTGAGTGCGTTTCCTCAAAGAAGCGGCTCATTATGGAGTCGGAAAACTTTCATATGTTCGTGTTTGTGCGGGGGGAGGATAGTATTATTTGGGACAGGCCCGCTCCCCAAAGGTAAGAGCGTCATGAGGAGGAGGGGGAGGGGTCGGCGGACATGTTTGCGGGCTTGTCACTCAGCGCGGCTCCACGGTGAGTTCCTGTCATTACATAAGACGCTCTGGACCAGATCTGCTCTGGGGAAAGATGAAAACACAAGTTCAGCCAAGCAGAGCCATCAACACAGCTAATAATACGGCACGAATATGATTTAAAATGATCCGAGTGAGAGATATGAGGGATCGATGGAAGCGTGTTGACCTTTGACCTAAATCCATGCCCGGCAAATTGGATTATTTTTTATTTACAAGGTCTATATTACACAAAATGGACTCGTTTAGCTGCGTTCTAATGCTGTTTCGTCCTCAAAAACGGACCTGGAGTTGGGTTTTGTTTCATTCACACATGTTTGAGTAACTTTATCATTAGTCTGTTACATCTCCAAAGCGTAAAATGCTCCGTTCCACTTTGTGATGTCATGAAGTGGTAGCTTTAGAGTTAGCAAATTACGTATTTTCCGGACTACAAGCGACACTTTCTTTCATTGTTTGTCCGGGGATGCGACTTATATGTGGAATTATATATATATGTCGCATCTTTGTTATTTTTATACTGACGACCACACGGGGGCGCTCTAGGCTTGTGTACCAGTATTTACTACGCGGCACGGCGCTTCATCTTCCTCTGGAGTGGGCGGAGTTGTTCAGAAGCGACAGATTTATTGATTTGGAGTGAGATCCAGACTAAACTTGTTGCTTGTTTTTCTTCTTTATTTATCTGATTAACTGTTAATATCTTACGTTAACAAACCAGACACGTGTTCAGTTCTGTCTGTGCTTCATGGAGCTGAATAAATATAAATGTGTTACGTTAGCGTGATGTACTGATATTCAGCCTGTCGTTCCACATTTTATTATTATTATTATA
This sequence comes from Periophthalmus magnuspinnatus, assembly GCF_009829125.3. Classification (NCBI taxonomy): domain Eukaryota; kingdom Metazoa; phylum Chordata; class Actinopteri; order Gobiiformes; family Gobiidae; genus Periophthalmus; species Periophthalmus magnuspinnatus. The sequence continues at coordinate 30,832,750 of NC_047140.1, forward strand.
ACTTGACTTTAAAGATAAAATGTCTGTTCTTGGTCTCAGATTATGTAAAATAAATTTCCCCAAAAATGCGACTTATATATGTTTTTTTTCTTCATTATTCTGCATTTTTTGGCTTATACGACTTATACGACTTATACTCCAGTGCAACTTATACGACTTATACTCCAGTGCGACTTATACGACTTATACGACTTATACGACTTGTACTCCAGAGCGATTTATACTCCAGTGCGACGTATATTCCGGAAAATACAGTACTAAAGTGTTGAAGTGTCGCTGTTCTTCTTCAGTTCAAATTATCTTTTGCCCAGTTGACAGATTAGAATTTTTATTTATTTTTTGCTCATGATTTCTTTAACAACACTGTAGATTTAGCACTTATAGTCCAGAGCGACTTATATATGTTTTTTTCTTCATTATTCTGCATTTTTTCGGTGGTGCGACTTATACTCCAGAGCGACGCATAGTCCAGAAAATATAGTACTTTTTACCTTTAGTTCAGTAAAGATTTGGCAACTCCAGAGCTGAAATTGATCAAATGATTCTAGAAATGAAGGTGTGTGGAGTTTAAAAACACAATAAAGCACTTCCTGTATCGCCACATGATGACATCACAAGGTGGAGCGGAGTGTTTTCAGTTTGAGAGAAGAACGCAGCGTAAATATGCAGTTTTTTTTGTGCGTTAAACATGTGTGAACGAAGCAAAAAAACACAACTCCAGGTCTGTTTGTGACGAGGAAACGGCGTTAGAACGGATCAAAAAAACAGCGTAACGTGGGCCACTTTAAGGTAATATGGGCCGTTTTAACATGTACAGTGACTTCAAACTGTTTTCGGTACCGGCGTGGCTCGCGGCGCTCTCCGTACAGTGCATTTCTTTGGCTGAGGGGTCTGACAGTTACGAGCGGATGATAACAACTAGAGCAGAGCCCAAGGGGAGCGTTTTCCACTGAGGCTTAGAGCGAAACTTTACCCAGAGCAATATGTCATTAAAAACCAGCGCCATCTGTTCACATTTTCTGGTTTATGTGGCATCATGGATATAAAGCATTTGAAAAAAAAAACAAAAAAAACACAAAAGCTAATGCACAAAAGCTAACACGTGAATGCTAACAGTGGGATTTAAGTATTTGTGTGTAATTAGTCCTGATTACACATTAGACCGCACCGCAAGGACGACTAAGTGTTGTGTTTCCACGGAGCTAATGGCGTCTTTGAACTACACGCAGACGCTAAACTCGTCTGTGATCAGCTCCGAGGCTCAAAAACTCTGTGTGTTAAACGATCTCCACTCAACTAAAGGTTAAAAACGATCACTTTATGACATCACGAGGTGGAACAGAGCGTTTTGAGCTTTGGTGATGTTACAGACCAATAATAAAGTGTGACTCAAACATGTGAGAATGAAACAAAACACAAGTCCAGGTCTGTTTTTGAGGAGGAAACAGGATTAGAACAGGACTTAAAGTAACAACAGTCAGTTTTGTGTGATTTTTGAGCTTTAAAGTGTAAAAAGTTCAAGTATTTCACGCAGATTTTGAGTCTTATAAAGCTTCAAATGTGGTCTTTTTTTCTCTCTGTTTTTATTTGTATATTCTAGTTTTCTCACACAATAATAAAAATACTTTTACTTTTCAGTCCAGTTCAAAAATGTAGTGGAGTAAAAGTACAGATACTGCTCTCAAATGTACTCAAGTAAAAGTTAAAGAATATCCAGTTTAAAATAACCTAAAATGTTTACTTCAGTACAGTACTTTACTACTTTTACTGCGTTATGTTCCACCACTGAGTATCTGTTTTGACTTTTTATATGAATCACATCAATCACATACTGTGTCAGAGTACTACGGAGTACTACAGCACATCCAGAGTACTACAGCACATATAGTGTCAGAGTACTCCAGTATCAGAGTACTCCAGTATCAGACTACTCCAGTATCAGACTACTCCAGTATCAGACTACTCCAGTATCAGAGTACTCCAGAGTACTCCAGCACATGAGCGTGTCAGTCGTGTGTAAACTGATCCGTGCGACGCTCCGTGACGAGGCGCTCGGTCTAATCTCATCATCACTGATGTCGTTTCCTGGGAGTTGGTGGAACTTTCAAGGAAACAGTCGTATCAGCTCAGAGTTTGTTTATGTGGAGAGCGTTTTAAAGAGCTCGCTGTGCGCTGATACCACACTGGATGGAAACGGCTCGATTAACTCCAGTACTTCGTATCATTTTGTACTTCCTAATCCCTCGCCGGCGTCTCATTTATGAAATATGACAGTTTTGTGATCCAAGTTGGCGAGTCTCCTGTAAAACGAGCTGAGGGGACAGTTCTCTTTTAAGTGTGTCTTTGTTAACTGTCTATAATCCTTAAAACGTCAAATGAGACAACAGCAGCGCCTGAGTTATGGCTCTGAGGAAAAACAGGGGAAAAACGCCGTCTCAACGCCTCTCGTTTTGCCAAGTCGTCCTCGGGCCAGAACATAACAAGGAAATGGACTGACAGGTTGAGAAAGAGACAGTGATCTATTGTCTGCAGCTCCGCCGCTCGCTCCAAATCAAAGAAAGTACAACACTTTACACCCTCTGCGGCGTTCTGACCAATACGAATGACATCATCTGGACCCTATGGACTAATGAAAGCATTAAGAGCAGTCATACACACACATATATACACACACATATACACACATACACACACACTAATAAAAGCATTAAGAGCAGACATGTACACACACACATATACACATATATATACACACACACATACACACTAATAAAAGCATTAAGAGCAGTCATGTACACACATATATATATATATATATATATACACACATATATATATATACACACACACACACTAATAAAAGCATTAAGAGCAGTCATGTACACACACACATATATATATATATATATATATATACATACACACACACATATATATATATATATATATACACAAACACACACACTAATAAAAGCATTAAGAGCAGTCATGTACACACACACACACACACACACTCCGGCAGCTCCACTAAACGTCTGGAATCTATCAAATCTCTGTGTAATTACCATCATTGGTGGAAAAACGCATGACCTCGACTCAGTGCGATGAAGAGTATGTTATTCTTACAGCGTCCATCTCCATATCGAGGACAGCGAGGAAGAGGAGGAGAGGAGAGGAGGAGAGGAGGGGGGGAGGAGATGAAGAGGAGGAGAGGAGGGGGGGGGGACGGGGGGGCGGAGAGGAGGAGAGGAAGGGGGGGGGGGAGGAGGGGAGGAGAGGAGGGGAGGAGGGGAGGAGGGGGAGAGGAGGGGGGGGAGAGGGGGGGAGGGGAGGAGGAGGAGGAGAGGAGGGGGGGAGAGGAGGAGGAGGAGGAGAGGAGGACGGGGAGGAGGAAAGGAGAGGAGGGGGGGGAGAGGAGAGGAGAGGAGGACGGGGAGGAGGAGAGGAGAGGAGGAGGAGGCTGTGACCCTGTTGCATCAGTCCTTCCTCATAACGGAGGCAGGTTTTAAGACGCGTCGGGAGCCTGATCCACAATCAACAGTGAGAGCTATTTTTACAGTGACACGAGCCTGAAGGAGGGAGCCGCTCCTCCATTAACCACAGCGGGTGAACACAAAGCGACAACACAACACAACGTGACACAACACAACACAACACAACACAACAGCTCATTTGCTCCACTGCTCATATTCACAGATATAGAACAAAACACTGTGGATATGAAGACGTACATGTGGTGATTATCCCTCGGTCTGTCACTATAATCACCATCTCCACGACTCGTTTGGTCAATTAAACGTGGAATGGTATTTTTTGGGGTCAATTTTAATCGTGTGAAGTTTTTCTTTGTAATATTTGGAAACTTTTTAACATTTTTCTGCAGATTTGAGCCTAAGAGGATTGAATAAATAACTTTTGTGTCTCTGTGTTTCATTTATTCATAGCAGCTCATGTTTATTAAACGGCCCATATTACGCTGTTTTCTGATTTGTTTTAATGTCATTTCCTCATCACAAACAGATCTGGAGTTGTGTTTTGCTTCATTCACACATGTTTAACACACAAACCCTGCAATTTTAGGCTGTTCCACCTTGTGATGTCATCGTGTGGTAATACAGGAAGTGCTCCACTGTGTTTTTAAACTCCACACACCTTCATTTGTAGAATCATTTTGGATCATTTCAGCCCTGGAATCTCAATCAATCAGTCCGTCTCCACTGTGCTAAAAGGTAAAAGGAGCCGTTAACTTGAAAACTACCACGTAATGACATCACAAGGTGGAACAAAACACAACGCCAGGTCTGTTTTTGAGGACGTAACGCGGCTTAAAGTCACAGGTTTCACGTAATATCGGTGTTTTAACAATAGTTTTTTAGGCTTTAGAGTTGACTTTTAGTGGCGTAAATCAGTTTCAATATAATCGTCTATATATCGTTATGCAAAATGTGAAACAAAATGGCCGCCGTAGAGAAGGCGTAAATTCGACAGCGGCGTTCACCAGGACGTACAGCAGAACGTAACTCCATTGTATAACAAAAGCGCGGCTATATCTGCATCGCCGGCGCTTTCGGATCAATGTCCTCTGATTTTTACGAGCGCGTGATGTTCGTTTGAGTCATTTTCAGATTTCCAGTCGTCTGTTGGAGGACAGTTTTACATGCGTTCATAAAGCAGATGGACCGGCGCGCCCATAAAACACGCAGAGATATTAACTGTACAATCTGCGACGTCTCCCGGATCCTACGGCAACTGCGCGGGGACAATTCTCCTACGTCGCGCTGAAATATAGACTGTTTATATAAAAGGACGCAGCTAACATGCTAGCTGCCGCCGCGCTACAAACAGGAAGTGACCACGTGCGCGCTTCCTGCTCCACCGATTCACTTTCTATTGAAAAATTGTGGCTCCTCTCGCTCTAACCGCTGCTGTCAGACTCGTTATTTTGGTCTTAAATTTTCAGAAAAACAGAAGTTAGTCACAAAAAAAAAAGGCAGAAGAGAAACTAATATTGATGTAAGCGGCGTTTGAAAAATGTCTTGACGGGCGGATTGACGAACACTCGATGTCCGACGGGAAGTGTCAGACGATTTATTTGAGGAAGAGCTAATCCGTTTTCAAATCAATGCCCAAGAGCGAGTTCCAGGAGTTTGAAACGTATTTGTCCTAGTTAGGCCGAACCGCTAATGTGACACAGACTCAATGCAGATGTTTTTATGCTAATTTGGCCCAAAACGTCACAACGGAGCAGAACTACAGCTCTGTATATGGAGACATTAAAGTGGACGTATTGTGCTGGCGTGTGCGCTGTAGTTACCCATGAAGGTTTGAACTTTGAGAGAGTTTAAACGAGAGACAAACGTGAGGAAATGTTAACGCCTGTGTGAGAAAAGTGTATAAAGTGTGTGGTGAGGGGTTTTACAGACAAAAACAGAGAGAATAATGTAAAAAATAAAGCTGATACTGCGCGGATTTCGCTGATTGCGGGTTATTTTTAAACGAGGGACCGCTGTACGACTTCAAACGATGTGCGTACGTCACAGTGGGCGTGTCCCAGTGGAGGTGAAAATGGAGGTTTATCGGCAAAATGGTGTCTTGAAAATAGGGATGAGGAACTAATAGAATTTATTTGATGAATTCAGGATTTTAATCATCGAGGATTATTATGAAACAAGTTTAATCCTGATTTTCTCACTTGCACTGGTGGGTTATTGTGCAACTACAATTAGATATTTATACATGTGTAATTTAAGACCGCTTTCTTAAATCGGGAGGGGGCCCAAACTCTTTTCACTGAGGGTCATATCTTAAATATTTGACTCAGGGGCCAGTGGTTAATACAGTGGATAATTCAGGCGGTGCATTTAACGTAGATTTGACTTCATACTTTAAATAAGGCTTGAAATGTTAATATTAGGTCCGTATGATAACACAGGGTGATGTTATTTAGGTTATATTGGTAGGATTACTCAAATTTGCCGTAAAAAGTAAGTCTTAAATTATAACATATGATGAGGATTTAAACTTTAAGAGCTTCCACCTTTCGAAAAACGAGCCTTCCCTGCTCTGACTTCGATTCAAAACCATTAAAATCACAATTATCTAGTGTGGGCAAAATAATCAAGCCTCGTCCTGCTTAAAATAATTTAAGACTGAACACATGAATCACTTCAAAACGCAACTTCAGAGGCTCAGTGACAAGAAACGACAATAAAACGTGACTAAACTCTTGGAAAAGTCCATTTTGTGGAACAGGTCTGATTTAAAAATATGACGTTTTACAAATAGAAAAAGGCATTTGTTTGGACTCATTCAAATCAAAATGGATCATGATTTTGGTGGGGTTTTTTTTTTAAGTTATAGAGTCACAGACAGTGCAGAGAGGAGCGCAGAGTGTGTGTGTGTGTGTGTGTGTGTGTGTGCGTTGGAGACATGGGCCATAACAGTCAGTCAGTACATTTGCTCATTTCATTGTGTCTTTTATCCCGGCTCACATTCAAATTCAAGGCATGCTCAAACATCTAATAGATTTTTCCAGCCCAGCACACAATTTACTGCTTACAGATTTAGAATTGTCTGGCTTCCGGCCAGGCCACAGTCAGAAGGGAATTAATGATATGAGCACATCAGTGAGGAAAAACAGCTTGTGATGCGGCGCTACAGGTCTGAGTATAATAACGGAGGAGATAGTGTACGGGGGAGTCCACGGGGGGGAGGGACAAAGAGGTCTGAGGGCCCCGGAATTGAAACCTCAGCCTCTACTTTTACATCAGAGGGGCCCACGTGAGTCTGTGAGCCCCGGGGCCCCCCAAATTTCTATTAACAGGCCTGATAGTGCACACGGACCAGTGAAATGAAGCACATCGACGCTAGCAGTTATAGCGGCTAATTTGTCTGTTATTAACGTTCGTATCTTGATTTACAGACACAATAGTGAAATAAAAGCGCGAGGATCGTGTAGAGCGGGTTAATACGAACATTTAAGACCAAAAAACAAGAGGGGCAACAGTTTGTTTTTCCCCGTGTAAAGTGAATTGGAGCCAGAGTCGGTTTGAGGCACGTTGGATAGCGCGTTAGCTATGTCCGCGTGTTCGATATAGCTAAAAAAAAAAAGCTGAGGAGATAAAGACACGTGCTGCTAAATGGGGAAAATCAATGCAAAATCAATCAATGAACAGCACTGGAAGATTATAGATTTTTTTTTAGTACCTTCACTATCTTATGTTATGAAATATAAAACCAAAACAAAGAGCGATGTCAATGTCAGCCGCGTTACACGTTATCTAAACCAACAACGCGATCATAACTATAATTTGTGACGAGGAATAGCCGAGTCCAAACCTCAGCGCGCGGCGGGCCAAAGTAAACAGGTGAGTGAACGAAGCAGCTCGAGCGCCGCGTCCGATCTGTCACAGCCGAAACGAAAACGGAGTGACACGCGCCTTTTATCTGCCTCCGCGAAGCCCTCACTCTGCATGGCGGCGCAGTCCAAAACATAAAGCACTTCGGCGCGTGATAGTCCCCACGATGCAACGCTGCTTATTGTCACGGTAACAAATCAAGCGCGAGGAGACTGCGGCTGTCTGTTTCCTTATCGGCCGCTCTTACTCGCCTAAACAGTCTCCGAAAAGGGACAGAATCTCACCTCTGCATCAAATTGAAATGTTCCGACTGAAATATAGCGGGGAGTAGATGAGGCTAGCATACGGATCAGGTGTTGGATCAGGGAAGGCGAGAGACTGCGGGGATTTCTCGAGCTAAAAAGACCAAAATATGGAGCTAAAATATGGATCTGTGTGACTGACGATGACCCGCGCACATCGTTTTTGTTTTGGTAATGCCCGTCCAGCGCTGAGGGCCCCGTGATGGAAGAGAACGTCGGGATCGATCTGTGGCCCCTGCTGCTTTTCTAAGACTAGTACATCTTCACAAGAGGCCGGTTTGACAGTTTGAAAAGTGGACCCTCGTATCCACCATAGACTGTGTGAAGAAGAAGTGGACTAAAGGAGCGTGACGTCACCCCACAGCGTCCAGCTAACAGTTATAGCGGCGAATTTGGAGCTAGCAGGAGCGACCTCGGGGGAAAAAAAGGCGCCTGATTTGTCTGTTTTTAATGTTCATATCTTGATTTACAGACACAATAGTGAAATAAAAACCCCAGGATCATGTAGAGGGTTAATACAAACATTTAAGACCAAAATGACGAGTCTGACAGCAGCAGTAACAGAGAGGTTTCACAGTTTTTCAATAGAAAGTGAATTGGAGCCAGAGGTGATGGAGCTGGAAGTGCGTTTATGATCACTTTCTGTTTGGAACATGGCAGCTAGCAGGTTAGCTACATCCATTTATATAAACAGTCTATGACAAATGCAGCCCTCAGACCAGTTTTTATTGGTCCTCAGTCCTCCGAATTGATCATAAGCAGTACTTTTTACATCAAATTAAACTATTTCTACCACTATAACCTCAAACATCACATTGCATCGTGAAATGAATGTGTTTCAAGCTTTATTAATACACAGCGGCTCTGTCAAAGCTGTGGAAAAAGCACCGCACTGCACTGATCACCGTGTGTGGCCCTCATGTTTTGAGATGTGGCCCTCGATAAAAAAAAAAGTTTGGCCATCTCCGATCTATGATATCCACACATTTCTTTGTCTGTAAACCCTCAGTCGTCCAGGTCCGATCCATAACAAAAGACCAAGTTTAAATCTGTCAACTGGACAAATCGTAAGAGTGAAGACGTTTCGATGCTCGTCCAAGCCGCTTCTTCAGTTCTGGTCTGATTGTTGGTGGCCGCTGAGTTATATCTGTCTGAGGGGAGGGGCTAACCACGCATGACATAAATATAGGGCTGCTAGATAACGCCCACTTCAACGTACACTTTATATACTGCATTAGTGATTATTTTCTCCAAAACAAATGTTGAAAATGGTATTTGCATGAGGCAGAGTTCAGGGGTGCAGTTCAATAAAGTTGGATTGAATTGTCACCGTGTTCAATTCAATCCAACTTTATTTATACTGCGCATTTAAAAAACAATTTAAACTGCCCCAAAGTGTTTCAACATAAAGTCAATGAAAACAGATGTACATAAAATACAACACATAGGAAAAGAACGAGGAAACGTCAGAGAGAAGAGGTGAAGATGGGATAAAGTAGTTTCAATACCGCGGCGTTTTTCGAGATATATCACGCCTAAAAAACTGTTATCGTGACAAACCTGGCGACGTACACACAGTATACAGTATTTGAGTCCGAGCTTTGACCGTGTGTAATCTCTGATATCACTCTCTAAAGCGTAAAAAAAGGTAAAAGAAAGAACACACAGAAATAACACTGAGTGACGCCATCTTTGTGCTGGTTTCTTTGTGATTATTTCTAACCCACTGTTCTCTGTTTCTCGCGGCACAAGCCAACACACTACATCAGCCGATACAGCACTCCGACGCTCGCCTCCGTGTACACCACAAGAAACCAATTTCGGCTGCAATGAGAAAAAAAAGAATGAGGCCAGTTCTCGGGGGAGAGATAGAGGTGCAGAATGTAAACTTGTCTGGCAAGCTCTCCCCTGTGGATTGAACTGTTAGAAGAAGCTCTAATGTTCACTTTATGTAAGGCTAACTCAGCATGCGACATCACACAATTAAATAAATGAAACTGTGAACATGTGCTTCCATAAACAATGACTATTCGTGTCGCTTTTAGCACTTTTATCATCCAAAAAAGTCTTAAAGTCGCATCGCATTTCGAGTTTATGTACGTTCTGTCCATAGAGTGTTTATATAAATGGACATAGCTAACCTGCTAGCCGCCGCGTTTCAGAATAGAAAGCGAGTATGTGCGCGCTTTCGGCTCCATCGACTCATCATTTTGGTCTTAAATGTTCGTATTAACCCTCTACATGATCCTGGGGTTTTTATTTCACTATTGTGTCTGTAAATCAAGATATGAACATTAATAACAGACAAACAACACTTAAAACCACGGAAAACCTCAATAAAAAGGCCTAAAAATACTTGATAAAAAACCCATTTCTCACGTTCTGAAAAAGCAAAGACTATCGGACTTTAACAACATGGCCGACCTTAAAAGAGCTTGTCTAATTTATAAGGTCCCACACTCCCTCGCACCACCAAAGTTAAAGGAGTACATTAAATATAAAGACAATTTAGCAACGACCACACGAGCCACCGCCAGAGGTGACCCACTGATCCCCCTCAGACGAACCACCTTTGGTCAGAATGTATTATCTGTCTGAGGTGGGACCCTGAGGAATGGTCTCTAACTCTGAGAGAAGGTCCCGCGTAGAGTTCTTTTAACGCACAAATGAAAAACTGGTAAATGTCAAACCAAACATGCATCATTTATAGCGGCGATGTGATTCAAACCTTTCTATAGACACGTATTTTCCATGTGTGGGTGGGTATAAAATGTAAATAACGTGGTCTGTGCGATGAACGTGATGTGCAATTATGAAAAAAGTGAGCGGAATGTGCAATATTTTGGACGGTGCAATAATGGGAACTGTGGTACGTGAGCGATGTGCAATGAAGAAGTCACTCTGGTTAACGTTAGCAACAGGTTTTACTGACAGTGTTGCTAAAACGAGAAGATCTGGATTGGCTCTTTGGTTTCTATGATGCGATATGGAACCCAGCGCTAAATTAGCCGCTATAACTGCTAGCCCCGAACGCCGCGGGTGACGTCACACTCTCTTAATCCACTTCTTTATACACTTTGTCTCATCTGTGGAAGTGGAGTTTGACTGATGCTCGCGCTGTCATCTCTGCCTCACAGGTTTCAGTGGTTTTTTTTTTTGCCGTCAGGGAAGGTCACATGTTTCTGTAATTAATGACTTCAGTCTGCAACAAGTCTTTTGGTTTGAACTGCTTGAGCTCTCTCACTGACAGGAGAAAGGGGCTTTGTTCTCCCACCACACAGTGAAATATAGATCAAGAACAATGCCACACTAGAGTCTTTTATTACTGAGGAAGCGTTTGTCTGCTGGTATTTTTATAAGTTGCCTGAGAGACAAACACTAAAATGCTCTTAATTCACATTGGAGCTGTGCCAGGAACAGTTGGGATACACATTTGGAAACAGGGCTGTTTCCCTCAATAACAATGGGCTGCTTTATAACAGCCGGGCTCTCTATGGTTTTGTGCAGTTTGTGGTATAGCTGCAGAATCCTGTTATGAGCAACAATCCAATTCTTTTGACATAGTTAGAAAAGCCTGGGAATAACAATCACACAATGCATCAGTCGCAAAATATCCATTGTATGCTCCATGGTAAACGTAGAGCGCTTCTGTTTACAACACCCAGCCAGAGAAAGCAAGAATAACGCCAATAAAAAAAAAGGAAATAACGTCATAAAAGTCTGACTAATCAAAATAGGATCAAATGAGTGAAAAATGGACTTTGCTCCACAGGAAGCGTTAAGGCCAATGCTACATCTGCTGCTGTGTGATGAATATTTCAGTGTCAGAATCGCAGTGGCAGATTTCAAACGCAAACTCGCAGAAGGAGAAACATGCCTCTATGAAAACATGTCTTCTCAAATTCCCCTACACGGCTCATGTGTCCAGCAGTAATGCGGCTCGTAACAGTGCGAGTGCTGTAGTGCTGCGCTAGCACTGTTATTGTAAACCGCCGAGGTTCAGAATCGAGAGGTCAACGGCAGAAACAGATCTACGTTTGGGAAAAGTGCCATTCTTTCTGTTTCCGTCTTTTAGAGAGATTAGCATTGACAATAATTTAAAGCGGATTTATAAAGAAGAGATGGGATTATTATGTTTTGACAGGAGTGAAATACATTTGGCTTTTGGAAATATGACTGAACAAAGAGAAAACTGCAAACTTCCAATGACTTTTTCAAACGGCACTTCTCCGTTTTTTTGCAAATGAACTCATTAAAAGTTGCGGAATAACGATTATTTAGTTGTAAATGCATGTGGTTCTTTTGTTGTCTGTGAAGTTCCAAACCAAAACAATGGAACAATGGTGTGCGTCCGTGTGTGTGTGTGTGTGTGTGTGTGTGTGTGTGTGTGTGCATGTCCCTGGTGCTGTGCCAGGGCCAGGCCTGTTCTGCTGAGTTTGCACATTCTCAGAGCAGCGTCCCATTGGAGTGACAAGTGCATTTAGAAAGAGCCTGATGGAGTCATTAACAGTCGCTCCGCTCATTAGCAGCACACGTGCACACGGCGCCCACACTTCAGCTTTTCAGGTTATTACGGTGACAGCGGATAAATCCATACGAGCCGGCCGCTGTGCTGCTTGTAAAAGGGCCCTCATATGCAATACAATATCATTTAAGATGCAGGCGTCCATTTATGAAAGAGAGAGATGCACAGAAACACAACCACAATCAAAGTCTATCGATCTCTGGAATAACAACAAAGCATCCTTTATCGACCCGGCTCCTTTTGCGTATATGAGACTGTGGCGATGTAATCAAGGGCATCGCAGACAAACACGCACCGATTCACTTCCTGGAACAACACACAGCTCAGCAATGCGCACATATAGAGCGGGACAGGTCATTTAGGCTGATATACGTCCACAGAGCTCATTAAAATATACATTATTCAAAGGGAGAAAATACTGTAGTGCTGACTAATAATGTGGAATAGAAATAGACCGTAATGGTGAAGCTGTTGTCATTTGAATGAGCTGGAGGCATTACATCAGAGCATCAGCCAGAGCACAAAATAAGTGGCTTCAGAGGGAACATTATGTTCTTTGTGATTATTAGGCCTAAATGCCACAGATTCTTATTTGCATTGGGTGAGTCATCGATAGAGACATGCCACTTTATCTCAGGACTGAGTCTTGGTTAACGCAGCAGCGAGGCCCCGGAGAACGACCACAGTAATCAAACATTATGTGTCAAAGAGAAGCTGACATTTAATGGAGCCATATACGCCATAAATACGAGAGCCGACGAGTCAGAGTCGCACGGATATGAAGCTAACAGCCCGCCAATTACAGCTTCCATTCAGCACGAGATAAGGCCGCATTAGAAACACAGCAGCAACAGTTCCACTCAACTGATTACCAACGCATTTGTATTTTATCTTTGTTGCTGTCACACCCAACAGAATATTGTAACCACGAACACACATTAGCAAACACAACCCAAACGTCTTATCGGAGATCGAGCGATATGGAGTTTCCCGCGGCCGATGCCCATACTGAGCGTTTAGAATCCAGAGCAACCCACGGCCGATAAGATCTGCTGGTATTTTTGGGTCGATATGTGGGTCCAATTTTGATTATTTTTCCCAAATGATGTAATGTAAACTGACTCCAAACTCCCCCACAGCCCTTTTAATACCACATACCTTTAAGAGAGCTGTGTACTTACGTTTTCTGCAGTTATCGCTTTGCACTGAAGTGTTCAAATAAAACTTTATGTGTATACACTTTAAGAAGCAGGTCGGCCAAAACAAAATATCGGCCTGTGGTGGAGATTTCAGGCCGATAGCAGATACGCTAAAACGTCTATGTTCTATCTCTACTATTTATATTCCAAACTAAACGTGTAATCCACAGACTGTATATATAAATGGACGTAGCTAACACGCTAACCGCCGCCGTCACGTAACTGCTGCTGTCAGACTCGTCATTTTGGTCTTAAATGTTCGTATTAACCTGCTCTACATGATCCTGGGGTTTTTATTTCACTATTTTGTCTGTAAATCAAAATATGAACATTTATAACAGCCAAATCACGCGCCTACTTTCCCTGAACTTGCTCCCGCTAGCGTTAGCAACAGGTTTGATTGACAGCGTTGCTAAGCGCCTGTCAAGCCGTCATCGTTATAAATGTCGACCCAATCCAAGTTTATTTCTACAGCACATTTAAAACAACTTCAGCCAAAACTAGAACCAAAGTGCTTCACGTAAAAACGATGACATTTTAACATTTTTTTTGCCGCTGACACAACAATCCTGAAGAACAATCCAAATAAACTAGAGAGAGATCGATTAAACTTTAGTGTTTTGTTTTAGCCGACCTCCTGCCTGAAAAACACACAAACTTTTATTTGAGCACGTAAATGTAAATAAATAACCCTGAACTTTACATCTTTACTTTTTCCTTACTATACTTATTTTTATATTCTATTCTAATTAATTTTTTTGTATTATATTTTATTTTTATTTTTTATTGTATTCTAATTTATTATTTTTATTCCAATTTATGTATTTATTTATTTATTTTTAGTATGGGTAAGTGACGTAGGTGTGTCCTTTATGACTGTCTGGTAATGTTAAAAATGTTCAATAAATAAAGTTGGGAAAAAAACAAAAAACATGGAAATCGATAACTGCTCACAACCCTCGAAAAGGTCTGAGGTAAAACCGGGCTGTGGGGGAGTTTGGAGTCAATTTAAATGACAGAATTGGGGGAAATATTGGCAGAGCTTATCAGACATCAGCTCCTCTGGATTCTACACAATCGGTATCGCCTTCGTCTATTAAAAAACCCTAAATAGGTCGACCTTTAAAGTCAACCCTTTCCTAAATGTGAGATATTCTGAGAAAACACGAGCGACCACAAACAAACAGCAGATATCACTTTGACAGTTTGTTCATATCAATATTGAGTCATCAGATTTACTTTACTTTTATTTAGCCCACAACAACTCGACTGATACTGTGCAGGGACATCGAGCCGGGGGGTGCTCTACATGTATGTCTGTGGCGGAATGCGCAGCGGTTGCCATGGCGATGCGATGCACACATACAAAAAACGGATTTAACCAGCACGTTTTAAGGAGCCTGTGATCAATGGTCCTGTTTAGAAGTTTGATTTTCTACAAAAAAACTTGGAAGTGACTAACTGGAAAACTGTTGGCTAATGCTAATGCTAATGCTAGCTAGCGTGTGACTGTAATGTTATGTAAGAGGGACTTTGTTTAACAGCACAAATCAGCTCACCTGTTGTAGTTCTAGCTAAAGCAACTCTTTCTGGGCAGATTGTGTTAAATTAAAGTTCAGATGAAACGCTAATTTGAGAAACAGAGCTACAAACGGAGCAGTGCCTACAATTAGCATCACACTTGGCGATTTCCGCGACAATCCAGCGCTTTATGAGACAGCACAAGAAACGTCGAGCTCACCTAGCTTAGCCCGCTCCCTCTGCACGTCCTTGAAGTTGAGGCCGCTGGTCCAGGTCGTGTCCCTGTAGCGGTGCAGAGCTTCCCGTCTGCCGTTGGTGCCGAGCTTCTGCAGCACGGCGGGCTTCACCGGCTCCGCCTTCAGCCCGTGTCCCCATAGCGACGAGTCCGGCACGGCCCACTTGACCAGGTCCTGCAGGCGCACTATCACCTTCTCGGACACTGCGATGACTTCATGCTGTAAAAACAAAACGGCGACAGAGACGAACGGTCAGAGTCGGAGTAAAGATGGGACCATAAATAAAGTAATATTGTTTAATCCTAATAAAAAGGGTTTGCAATATTTGTTCGTGGGACATTTTATATAATCGCCAACAAAGATAATCGTCAGAATGTGCAGAAAAAAACTACAAGAGGGACAAAGGGGTCTGTTATCCTGGGGTTAAGGGTTCTTCCTATTAATTTGTATTAGAGGGGGGCCCATGTGAGACGTCTTGCCCGGGCCCCCAAATCTCTGTTGACGGCCCTGCTCATATAGAATATTCTCCGCTCGATCGTAGTTATTTTCACAGACGACAAAGTACGAGACTATAACAGTTCGTTAAACATGGAACTTATTCATAACTGTCGACAACTTTAATTACCGCCGTGATATAATCGTGACGCTAAATTTCGATATGGTCCCGTGCCGAGGTCAAAGTTCACACGGGACAAAGAACAGATCGTGGTGTTTATCCGCCTGATCCGCGAGCGCGTCCGGCTGCGTAAGGGCCCGTGTTAGTCAAAGTAAATTAATGTGGACATGAATATGGATGGAGCCCGTGATTGCAGAATTGAATTTGGGCCAGAATTTAAATCAATGTCAACGAGGACACTGGTGTTTTAAGATGTTTTGATCAACATGTATTAAGTGGGGAGGGTCAAAACGCGTCTGTTCACTCGGCTTTGAAGAACAGCGCAACTTTTAAAAGGTCCGATGTTACGCAAAATCGACTCGTGTGAGGTTTAAGTCGCGTCATAATGCTATTACTGCATCAAAAACGCACCTGGAGTTGTGTTCTGTTTCATTCACACATGCCTGAGTAACCCTTTATTATTAGTCTGTCTACATCTCTAAACCTCAAAATGCTCCGTTCCACCTTGTGATGTCATGAAGTGGTAGTTTTCAACCTGACAGCTCCTTAAAATAGAATGTTTTTGGATTAAATCAGGGTTTATTTTGAAGCCGTTTAAGAAAAAAAAAAAAAAAAAAAATCACATAGTAACTTTATTCCAATGCAGAAAAGCAGTTTTGGAAGTGGTACTCCATTTTGTTACTCAAGTAAAAGTACAAATACAGGGTACTTGAGTAAAAGTATCACATGAAAAAATCGACTTAAGTAAAAGTATTTACGTTTTCTGTTTAATGTACTTAAAGAGTGTTTTGCAGAGATTTTTAGAACTATTAAAGCGTCAAATGTAGTGATTTTGATAAAGAATTTAGCTATTTTTAAGTGATTCAGTCCATCTGTTTCAATCCGTTCCACCTTGTGATGTCATAAAGTGGTAGTTTTCAAGTTAAAATCCACCTTTTACCTTTAGTTCAGTAGTAGACTGGCAAATCCAGGGCTTGAAATGATCCAAATGATTCTAGAAATGAAGGTGTGTGTGGAGTTTAAAAACACAATGGAGCACTTCCTGTATTACCACATAATGACATCACAAAGTGGGAGAGAAGAACTGTCTAAATATGCAGGTTTTGTGTGTTAAACATGAGTGAATTAAACAAAAACAAAAAACACAACTCCAGGTCTGTTTGTGATGAGAAAACATTAAAACACAGACCAGAAAACAGCTTAACATGGGCCCTTTAAGGTAATACGGGCCTTTTAAGATAATATGGGCCCTTTAATGTGCAATGGTTGAGCTGAGGTTAACAGGAGTGAATGGCACGTAGATCTTTGACACACAAACTCATCATAACAACACAAGTTAATCATTTTCATTGCACTCGCTTTTACTTTCCGTCTCGCTCTCGGTACCAAGGCCTTTTAATAACTCGTACTTGAACTACTGCCTCTGTGATGGAGTGGGAAAGAGCCCAAGATGCCTAAATGTGTTTCCATTTGAAGGGCTAATGGCTGAAGTGCTTGTTACCAACAGAGTGGAGCAGTTTGCTGGAAGACGACTATTACAGGCTCAAATGTGCAGTACAGATGTGCGGAGATCTCATGTTTTGTGGGTATTTGGGGAGATAACCACTCGCTTTGCATTTAAACATTTAAATGAAGCCTCTTTAAGGGGTATAAATAGTGCTGTTTCTGCCGGAGCTGTGTGTATGGAGGGGGAGGACTGCAGGAGCATGCCTACACAGCCTAATAAAATCCAAAGCCATAAATCATGTCTTTGTAAAGCTCACGGTGGTTTCTGTTGTAACTCTGTCCTCTACAGTTACTGACATTTTTATGGTGCAAGTTTTGTCCAAAAGCAAATCCGATCATAAAGAGGGTATCTTTTTTACAAATATGTTACTCATTTCATTTCTCACATTATCAGAAACTACAGGCATTTGAAATGAGAGCAGTTGGAGCCAGTATTTCCTTATAAAGGAAAAGGCCGTGAGGGGCAGGCTGCTATCGCTGTGCTGCTCGCTAAGTAAAAACATCAAACATGAGTTTTGGGTCTTTCTATAATGAGCTGTCTTCAGCTGTCAAGTGGTAGCGGGTGGTTGTAGCGAGCTTTCCATGCAATGAAAAAGTGATTTCAGGAAAACAGGCCATTTGAATAATGTAGAGCAGCAGTAAATAGCACTGAGCCTGCAGCGCAAACCCAAACCCACATTGTACTGAGTTAAGGACTGTGCTGTGATATAGACTGTTTATATATGAACATAGCTAACACGCTAGCCGGTGTGAGCATGGGCGCACCTCCGGCTCCATCAACTCTGTACCTGCTGCTGTCAGACTCGTCATTTTGGTCTTAAATGTTCGTATTAACCCTCTACATGATCCTGGGGTTTTTATTTCACTATTTTATGTCTGTAAATCAAAATATGAACATTAACAACAGACAAATCAGGCGCCTTCTTTCCCCGAGGTTGCTCTTGCTAGCGTTTGCAACAGGTTTGATTGACAGCGTTGCTAAGCGCCCGCTCTCTGCTAAACCAGCGGTGTGGACGGAAAGGGGCGTTACCTTCAACAGCCTCGCTCTGGATTGGCTCTTTGGTTGCTGTGATACTTCAAACCGCTACCGGAACTTGTCTCCCAATTAGCCGCTATAACTGCTCTAGCCTCAGCGTCACACTCACTCAGTCCACGTCTTTACACAGTCTATGGACGGAATCTAACCAGACAAGCAAGTAAATGCAGAAATATTTCCCTTCAGTCCAAGTACAAGGCCTCACGTTACAGCGCTGAAAGAATAAATCCAGCTCTAATATTATGTCTTATTTAACGGCACAGCGGGGGAGCGCAGCCAGAGCCATAGAAATACTTAAAAAAAAACAAGTGCCTCTTTATCAATCAAGCCAATGACACAGTGCCTTGTGTGAGTGTCAACAGATCCTGTTCAGGGACTTGTTCAGCTCAAGAGCAAAACACAACAGGTGAGAGCAATCCAGCAGCTGTCAACATAACCCACAATATAATCAGTCTGTGAGCCTACAGCCCTCCAAATACAGCCCGTGTCAATTAGTTCTGCCATACACTGGGCCTTTTGTTATGTTTTACACTAAGCTCCTGCAGGCAGCTCTGTGCAGCTCCGAGGGCTGCTACTACAACACACTCTGAACTACGATATGTAACTAAATATAACGATAATATTGAAACGCATTTATGCCACTGGATTTAGAACAAAAACAGCCCATATCACAGCGTTTTAAAGGGCCCGTGTGACACTATCCTCTGATCTGGTCTAATGTTGTTTCCTCGTCACACACAGACCTGGAGTTGTGTTTTTTTGTTTCATTCTCACATGTTCAACACACAAAACCTGCAGATTTAGGTTATATTATATTTATATTTAGTCTTATTTATTTTACTTTTTACTTATTCTTACATTTTTATTTATTGATTTTATTCCTTTTTTTTTAAATTAAGTGGTCGTCAGTAGTAGTAGTAGTAGTAGTAGTAGTAGTAGTAGTAGTAGTAGTAGTAGTAGTAGTAGTAGTAGTAGTAGTAGTAGTAGTAGTAGTAGTAGTAGTAGTAGTAGTAGTAGTAGTAGTAGTAGTAGTAGTAGTAGTAGTAGTAGTAGTAGTAGTAGTAGTAGTAGTAGTAGTAGTAGTAGTAGTAGTAGTAGTAGTAGTACACATGTTTAACACACAAACAAACCTGCATATTTAAGCTGAATTCTTCTCTCAAACTGAAAACACTCTGTTCCACCTTGTGATGTCATCATCTGGTGATACAGGAAGTATATTAATTTTATTTATTATATATGTATTTAATTATTATTTATTTAATTTATTTATTTTACTTAGTTTATTTTTATTTATTGATTGTATTTATTCCTTTATTATTTTTATATTCCTTTATTATTATTATTATTATTATTATTATCATCATTATTATCATTAGTAGTAGTAGTAGTAGTATTATTATTATTATTAGTACACATGTTTAACACACAGACCCTGCATATTTAGACTGAGTTCTTCTCTCAAACTGAAAACGCTCTGTTCCACCTTGTGATGTCATCATGTGGTGATACAGGAAGTGCTCCACTGTGTTTTTAAACTCCACACACCTTCATTTCTAGAATCATTTGGATCATTTCAAGCCGTGGAATTGCCGATCTCTGCTGAACTAAAGGTAAACGGTCGCTTTTAAAAGACATTTAAACTACCACTTGATGACATCACAAGGTGGAACAGAGCATTTTGAGGTTTGGAGATGTTACAGACTAATAATAAAGTGCAACTCAAACGTGTGTGAATGAAACAAAACACATCTCCGGGTCTGTTTTTGATGCATTATGACATGGTTTAACCCGCACAAGAGTCCATTTTGTGTAATATACGACCTTTAAAAAAAAAACACAAACTGCAATAAATAAACAGCAGAATGAAACTCTTAGTGATTTATTCAACCCTCTTCAGCTCAAATCTTATCGTAGAACAGGAAAACAACAAAACGTTCCCCTCCGGTCCAAAGAGAAAAAGTACACTCTATAAACATTAACCTCAAAAAAAGATAATTCCATGTGTCACATACTGAACGACGGCTGTGCATAGTCGTCGTCACGGTGACAGGCCTGACTGCACCTCCCTCCGCTCAGAAACGCGTGGGCTGGAGGTTTGCACAAGCTATGATTTGATTGAGAAATATTCACTCTCATACTGTAAATGTGGAGCGGCATACCAGAGGGGGAGTCACTGTTGGGAAAGACTAACCACAAGAAACATTGCACCATTCACTTCAGAGCGCAAAAAAAAACAACCCGCGTGATTTGGCAAGAGTCAAATAGAAGCTCAAATTCTACTTATTCTGTAAAACTGCCAAACTCAATTAGCTGAACAAACCCTGGATTTCCTATTGTGTTTGCGTCTTTATGTTTATAATCTGTGACACTGTGGAACTTTATGTCAGAATTTACACATTTTAAATCACAATATTCGTCTAAAATCACTTTAAGAAATAAGTTTGCTGATTTCAAGTTAGAAAACTGTGGTGTCCAAAAGGAGCTGGCGTCACCGTAAGACAACGAGGCGTGGAGCTATCGGCGCCCCCTATGGACAGATGCACGTCACACTACAGCAGCACGTTTTTTTTTTCATTTGTACCGAAATGACGACACGACGCTGCCGAATCCTAAGAGTATTAACGATTAAGGAAATAAAACTGGAGAAGTACGTTACAGTGGGCGCGTACGCCGCAGTGCAGGTGGCGTAGGTGGCGTACGTCGCGGTGGAGGTGGCGTACATCGCAGTGGAGGTGGCGTACGTCGCAGTGGAGGTGGCGTAGGTCGCAGTGGAGGTGGCGTAGGTCGCAGTGGAGGTGGCGTAGGTCGCAGTGGAGGTGGCGTAGGTCGCAGTGGAGGTGGCGTACGTCGCAGTGGAGGTGGCGTAGGTGGCGTAGGTCGCAGTGGAGGTGGCGTAGGTGGCGTACGTCGCAGTGGAGGTGGCGTAGGTGGCGTACGTCGCAGTGGAGGTGGCGTAGGTGGCGTACGTCGCAGTGGAGGTGGCGTAGGTGGCGTACGTCGCAGTGGAGGTGGCGTACGTCGCAGTGGAGGTGGCGTACGTCGCAGTGGAGGTGGCGTAGGTGGCGTACGTCGCAGTGGAGGTGGCGTAGGTGGCGTACGTCGCAGTGGAGGTGGCGTAGGTGGCGTACGTCGCAGTGGAGGTGGCGTAGGTGGCGTACGTCGCAGTGGAGGTGGCGTACGTCGCAGTGGAGGTGGTGTATGACACAGTGGGCGTGTCACCGGTGGAGGTTAAACGGGGGCTGATCGGCAAAATGGCGTCTTGAAAATAGTCGATTAAAGATTAAACTCAAACATGAATCACTCAAAACACAACTTAAGAGGCTCAACGAGAAAAACAAACGACTAGAACATGGATAAAAGTTCTGAAAAGTCCATTTTGCAGAACACGTCTTGTTTAAATCCCATTCTGTCCATTACACTTCGATCACATGACGCGCCGCCGCGGTGATGACGACGGCGTTAACTGCTCGGGTCTCGTGATATCTGAAGTATTTTAGTTTGAAACTTGGGGCTTTGGTGTAAATGCCGCTCTATCACACTCTGCTGTCAGCTCCTGTTAGCCGGCTGATCGTTTAGCAACAGACGCGGCCAGCGGGCCACTTGGTGATATAGGTCAAAGGTCAGAGGACGGTTAGCCCACAGCGCAGAGGTGACACTCCACATAAACAGAGCCATGGACCCGGCTCATATTAGTGACATACCACACATGCAATAGGCCAAGTATATTTATCACAACTCACTGATGACTCCTGCGTTATTTTTGTGTTTTAGTTGTTAGCATGTACGCTACTACTGTGTTATAAACAACGCTAAACACGACAATAACACACACAAATCAGGCTATTCAGATGAAGCAAAACTATTTTAAATGAAGTACTGAATTTTGTTACCATATTTTCCAGATTATAAGTTAAAAAAATGCGTAATAAAGAGGAAAAAAACGCGGCTGTCAGTGTAACCGTAACGAAGATGTGAAATTATATGCTCAAATGAGATTTATATTCCACATATAAGTCACATCTGAGTATAAGTCGCACCCCTGGCCAAGCTATGACAAGAAAAAAAGTGACTTATAGTCCAGAGAATACAGTGCTTAAGTAAAAGGAAGAGCTGGAGGAAGTGTCTGGGGTGAGGGGAGTCTGTGCATCTCTGCTTAGACTGGAAATAAAAGATGTGCAGATACAGGGGCAAAAGATTACTCAAGTAAAAGTAGCGACTTCAATAGTTTTACTTAAGTAGATTTTTTTCCATGTGATGTTTAAAAATGTGGCTTTAGAGTAAAAAGTAAATCGCTGTTTTGTTTTTGTTTTTTTGTGAAATCTCAGCAGTTTTAAAGCCCTTCTGGGGACGGCTGGTGCTAATTAGCCAAGGCTATAAACACTGTGATACCCGTTAGCATTAGCATTACCATTAACATTACTGTATTGTTAATCTGTGTTTGTTGTATCTGTCTCTATTCACACAAACAAAACTAAACTACACTATTTTTGCAGCTAAAGCATCAAATGTCATGTTTTCATAAAGATTTTAGCTGATTATGTTTTTTTAGAGCTGCTTTTGTGCGTTTGTGTGTCTGGTTTGCTCAAAGTTGGGACGTTAATTCCATTTAAATAACGTAATGCGCCGACACAATGAGCGGCGGACGTATCATCACAATCAAAACATCAGAATTCAAATTTGACTTCCTGTAACGCAAACTCTGTGTGACGTCACCCGCAGCTTCAGCTCCAAATGAAGCTCACCGACGCTAGCAGTTATAGCAGCTAATTTGGAGACAAGTTCATATCTTGGTAGGTACCGTGATAGTCGGGGTCAGGGGGGTTAGCGGAGAGTAGCTGTTGTGAGCATTGAAGTTAGCGGTGGGTAGGTGCCTTGGTTGTTGGGGTTAGCGGTGTTAGCGGTGGCTAGGGGCCTTGGTTGTTGGGGTTAGCGGTGTTAGCGGTGGCTAGGGGCCTTGGTTGTTGGGGTTAGCGGTGTTAGCGGTGGGTAGGTGCCTTGGTTGTTGGGGTTAGCGGTGTTAGCGGTGGGTAGGGGCCTTGGTCGTTGGGGTTAGCGGTGTTAGCGGTGGGTAGGGGCCTTGGTCGTTGGGGTTAGCGGTGTTAGCGGTGGGTAGGGGCCTTGGTCGTTGGGGTTAGCGGTGTTAGCGGTGGGTAGGGGCCTTGGTCGTTGGGGTTAGCGGTGTTAGCGGTGGGTAGGGGCCTTGGTCGTTGGGGTTAGCGGTGTTAGCGGTGGGTAGGGGCCTTGGTCGTTGGGGTTAGCGTTGTTAGCGGTGGGTAGGGGCCTTGGTTGTTGGGGTTAGCGTTGTTAGCGGTGGGTAGGGGCCTTGGTCGTTGGGGTTAGCGGTGTTAGCGGTGGGTAGGTGCCTTGGTCGTTGGGGTTAGCGGTGTTAGCGGTGGGTAGGTGCCTTGGTCGTTGGGGTTAGCGGTGTTAGCGGTGGGTAGGGGCCTTGGTCGTTGGGGTTAGCGGTGTTAGCGGTGGGTAGGGGCCTTGGTCGTTGGGGTTAGCAGTGGGTAGGGGCCTTGGTTGTTGGGGTTAGCGGTGGGTAGGGGCCTTGGTCGTTGGGGTTAGCGGTGTTAGCGGTGGGTAGGTGCCTTGGTTGTCGGGGTTAGCGGTGGGTAGGTGCCTTGGTTGTCGGGGTTAGCGGTGTTAGCGGTGGGTAGGTGCCTTGGTCGTTGGGGTTAGCGGTGTTAGCGGTGGGTAGGGGCCTTGGTCGTTGGGGTTAGCGGTGTTAGCGGTGGGTAGGGGCCTTGGTTGTCGGGGTTAGCGATGTTAGCGGTGGGTAGGGGCCTTGGTTGTTGGGGTTAGCGGTGTTAGCGGTGGGTAGGGGCCTTGGTCGTTGGGGTTAGCGGTGTTAGCGGTGGGTAGGTGCGCCCCTGTCGTGCTGTGAGGCTTTCAGGCTGCTGCTCACACAGGTCAGCGCAGGAATTCCTAAGGCCAGAGGAGATTAGTAATTGAGTAATGGACATAGTGACATGGACAATAAGGAGACAGGGGCCACCGGCACAATACGGGTTCATTATCTACGCCCCCTCCTCCAAACTGACCTTGGCTTCACTGGACCAAAACAAACTTATCTCAGAATTAAAATGCTGCAGTGTGGAGTCAGGACACACTCCAGTCTGTCACCATCGTGGACACAAACAAATCCTTTACTACTTCAGTTAAATGCAGTGTAAGTGTTTCCAAAAACTGCATTCACTCGTGTTTACTCGTCCCATACGGTGCATCCTCACACATGAGGTGATATTAAGTTCACAGCAACATTTAACAGATACAGAAGCAGGGAAATGGCTGCGTATCACATCTGTGCTTTTTCAAAGTGTTTGAGGACACCTCAAAAACGCTGCGTCAGCTTCTACAACTATCGATGCAATCTTATACTTTCAAAAGCTCACAGCTCAGGAAATATGCTGAAGCACAAAGTACTTTGTCCCATTACTTATTATTTTAGACGTGGGTTTGGATAAATCACTGGCTTCATCTGTGGCTTTGTTTCTAAAAACACAGAATAACGATCCAGAGGCTGGGGGCACTTGAGTCATGCATCAAGGCAAATGTTTACTTGTTCAAGTGGTTAGTCAATGACAAAGTGGAAAACTCTGAGCTCAAAAGTCCCTGGTGTCGACAAACCAGGTGCTGCTGTAATAAGTCATTATAGAGACGCACAAAGACCACACAAACACAAACAACAGACAAGAAACTGAGATGACACAATAATAAACGTTACTGTGACGAGGCCTTTAAAGGTTTTTAATGACACTGTCGTCAGAAGCTGCTAATAATTCACAGACAACACTCAGGAATGTACCAGAGGCACCAGAGGCAGAGGAGGAACCAGAGGTAATGAGACTGAAGGAGGGACGCACACACGAGCACATACACACACACATACACACAAATACATACACATACATTCATGAACACACATGCACACATACACACACACATGAGCACACATGCACACACACACACAAACACATACATACAAATACATACACATACACTCATGAACACACATGCACACATACACACACACATGAGCTCACATGCACACACACATGAGCACACAAATACATACACATGAACACACATGCACACATACACAAACACATACACACACATACAAATACATACACATACACACATGAACACATGCACACACACAAATACATGCACATACACACATACACACACATGAACATACAAGCACATACATGCACATACAAACATACACATGCATATGAACACATACACACACAAACGCACATACACACACACACAAACACACCCCAACACCCATACACACCTGCACACATGCACATGCACGTACACACACGCGCACACACACATACCCATACACACATGCATACACACACTCTCATGCACACACACCAGCGCGCGCACACACACAGTGGCCCCCTGCCTCTAAAATTCTTACACACACACACCCCCCCATGCACACACTCTCACACACACCCTCTCACATACACACACTCTCTCTCACACACACACACTCTCTCTCACACACACATACACACACTGCCCCCCCCCCGCCCGCCTCTAAAATTATTAAACACACACACTCTCTCATGCACTCTCTCTCTCTCTCTCTCTCTCACACACACACACACACACACACACTGCCCCCCCTGCCTCTAAAATTATTACACACACACTCTCTCTCTCACACACACACACACACTGCCCCCCCCTGCCTCTAAAATTCCTGCCATTGTTGTCTGAATGGGGAGATTTGCTTTATTACACGCACTGGCTCAGACAACACAACACTGTGGATATTTTAAAATAGCCAGTGGAAAAATGTGCCACAGCAGATTTACACTGAAGTCATTCAGCCTGACGACCTTCTCCACCAAACGCCACTCGCATATCTAAGCCACTTACACTTAACTCAACTAGCGTCCCAGATGCTTAAATTACCCATTCAGGGTTTTTCCCTGAGGAAAAATCAAAGAAGCAGCAAATGAATACAATCTAATTTCCCTACAAGCTGGCTCTCCAAGCACTGAAACACATGCATGGACCGCTGCCACGTACTGAAGAAATGGCTCTGGACCGGCGCCAAAGTGTTTTCCACAGCAATCAATAGTGGCTAGTGCTGCAGTCCGAGGCTGTCAGAGCTGCATGTTTGAGAGGGACGGGACGGAGGAGAGGTCATCCCAAACCAAAGGTGATAACAGTATATTCACATCACACGGTGTACGTTTTCTCTGAGCACTTGTGACTCCCCATTAAGAAGCCCGTGCTGTATTTGCACTCAAGTGGGGCATATATAAAAGATAAGCATTAGCAATTAGCGGCCCGCGGCACAGTGTACAATGGGCCGTTTCAGTGCCGCCGTGAGCCGTTATCTCCGTCCTGAAATAGGGAGTCCAAAAACAGAACGCATTAATGTGGACGCAGACCCACGGAGAGGGGCAGAAGAATCACTCTCAGGTTTAACGCAGACGTTTATAGACCCGGTGTCACCGTTATTACGGCCAAAATAACAGTTAATTATTAAAGCTGCTGATAGTTTTAAAATGATACGGCTATAAATAATGATACTTTTAATATTATAGAGTAGATTCCGGCGCTGTACTTTGTTATAAGTGAAAAATAACAAAGACAATCCCTGGTCCGGTGGGGGAGGTAAACACTGTCACACAATAAAAATGGAGTCTCTAATAGCAGTGAATAAGCGGTGTGTTTACGCTGTGTTTTTACGCTCTAACGCGGCCCGTTTAGTGACTCAGCGCGTGCACAGTCACCTTACGATATAGCGATCGCCGACTTGAGCTGCAGCATTTAAAAGGAATGACCTCCGACCCCGCACCGAAGCAAAACAAGCACAGTAGGTCGAGGGGGGGTGGCTCCTCCAGCAAACACAGCCTGAGCGCGCAGGGGAGGCTACAGCTAACACAAATACTATAGAAATATCCAGGAAATTACATCATACCTCCACTCTGCCAAGTAATCAGTAATCTAATTCAGTTCAGGGCCTCCTTCTCTGCTGTACGTCTCAGAGTACTATTTAGTATTTGGAAGATGGAGGATTTAAGCTTGAGATGCGACTGTGACTGTGTCTGCACCAAAATAAAACATGTGGCAAATGATAATGACACAGAGCTGATGTTTTGGGTAAGAAACGAGTGGAAGTGGTGGAAGAAGCGCGTTGTTTTGTTAAGTAAAAGTGCAGATATCACAGCAGAAAACAGTCACGTAAAAAGGAAAAATATCACATGAAAATCTGCTTAAGTAAAAGTTGTAAAGTATCTGTTTAAAAGTGTACTTAAAGAGTAAAAAGTCAAAGTATTTCACGCAGATTTTGAGTCGTATAAAGCTTCAAATGTGGTGATTTTGATAAAGAAACAACTCGATGTCTGTTTTTATTTGTATGTTTTTGTTTCGCTCAAATTATGAACATGTTAAAAATAAACTCTTTTTTCAGCAGGTCTCAAAGTCTAATACAAATACTTTTACTTTTCAGTCCTGTTCAAAAATGTAGTGAAGTAGAAAGTACAGATACTGCTCTCAGATGTACTTTAAAGCGTACTTAAGTAAAGTGCAAGTACATACATGTTTTACTTAAGTGCAGTACTTTATACTTTTACCGTGTTATGTTCCAGCGCTGCCTAAATGTAGCTGTGTCGGTCAGTTTCTTTCCAAACCCCAAACGCTCATAAATCTCTTTTTTATCTGCAGTAATGGGCCATGTGTCTCTGAATCACACACTAATTTAAGCTTTGATATTTGGCGTTTTATACTTCCCCGTTTCATTCACAATGGAGAGAATAACAGCTCTGCTCGTAGACACACTGTCTATAAATCACAACTGTGACTAAACAGTGATAATCCTAATCGTTCCCTGGACTTGAGATTCAGAAAACACGAGCCAAAAGAGCTTTTATAACAAACACAGCTGCATTATTCAAAACGACACATGAGTGAAGAGCTGACTCACTGCCAAACTAAACTCACCTGTTGGTACCAAGAAAATAAACTTGAACCTTGAAAAAACAAACTATTTCAGATTTTTTTCCACAATGCCCCTTTATCTGTAAATATTCTCTATCTAAAAGCTCTCTGTTACTGTATTTCAACCTTTATTTGTTTCAAAATGTTTCCAAAAAGTCTCAAGATACAATAGAACTAATGGTTTGAGCAGTCGACTCATTACAAAAACATTCGCTGACGAGTCAAATACTAAAATAAATGTTTGTTACATGAGACGTGTTTGAGTTTGTCCAAAGAACAGGGCCGTTCTCTCACTGTCAGAGTCTGAAACATGGGACAAAGTCAGAAATAATCTCATTCATCATAAAGTGAGTCAAAGTTTCCAGACTTTATTACAAACATGAGAAATGTTCTCGATTCAGTGAAAAGCCAGAGTTTTATTTGAGGTCAGGCTGCGGCACAATGTCATTTATAAATATTACTGTTAAATAACTGGTTTTAAAATAATGTAACTTCTAAACAAACATCTCCTGTGTCTGTGCTGGAACTGGACCAGATTCTGCATTATTCATGAGAAAAGCTCTTCAGACTGACATCAAACACAATGTAAAGCAGCTCATTTATCTGGTACATTGTGTGCTGCACCTACAAAATTAGATTTGCACTGCGCTGCAGCCATTTTGGTTGTTAATAAAATCTTTTTCAAGATATTCCCAGTGGCTTGGAATGTGTGCGCTTTGCAATGCAAATAAGTGTTTGGGAAAGGGGCGGAGCTGCGCGTCATTGCGCAACTGTGCCACGGAATGGGCAATGTGTGCACTTAAAGTGATTACAGAAGAATATGTGTGTGTTAAAGCTGAAGAGAGGGGCTGAATGAGACAATAACGCCCCTGAACATCAGAGTGAACAGCTCCATGAACATGTCCATGAACACTAATGCCACCTTTATGATGAAACAGAAACGAGCTGCTGTTACTCAAGAGGAAAGAATGTGAGTAAACCCTGAGCGGAAGAGCACAAACACGGCTTTGTCCTGCCTAAACAATATTAAAGCAGCTCAGAGTCATGTAGACTGTGTGATCAGAAGCAGACACACTGTAGCGCACTCTATTAGAAAGCAAACAACACATCATTTGTTTTACGGTCAGTGCGTAAAACTGTCCCAATAATCAAAGTGTTACAGCATCCAGCGCGTAACCGGATCACAAGCGCCACATATGGACACAGTCAATCACAACTAGAGGCTTTTTGTGCCAACACACGGCGTAGTGTAACACGGGGAGGAGGAAAGAGCCCACAGCCTCAATAATGATACACTGCTGTAACTGTAACACACTGCCTCAACAATAACACAATCCCTCCACAATAACGCACTGCTGTAACTGTAACACACTGCCCAATAACACACTGCCTCTACAAAAACACACCGTCAGGAATAAAAACGTCCACGAGGAAAATCCTGTCCAGAGGAGTCCAAACATGTCCGCGCTGGTTCCGCGCTGCTGCTGCTCAGAGTCATTATATCAACATAAACCTCCATTACACAATAATTAATAACTGTGCTGCATTTCAGTGGAATTGTGGTAAGTTAAATCATGAGCCTCACATTCACTTTCGCAACATCCGCCCATCCACAGCCTATGGAGCCGCTGTGTGTCATGTTCATTTCATTACTGGAAGTTGACTGGTTTATGAGCCGCACAGACACAGTTTTGGTCCAAATTCAGCTGAACAAGTGCGCGTTCAGCAGCTGGCACAGGGGAAAAAACACACAGCTCCAAACGCACCGGGCACATTGAGGCTGTAGTATCTGGAGTCATCACCGCGCACACCGTGTCCGTGCTCGTTATTAAGCCTGTGATACCGGACACTATCACGCGCTGCCAACTCCTAATGCAGGAAAGATGCTGTAAAACCAAACGCTTGAGAACAGAGGGACTAAACAGCGGCGCATCACAGATAACACTGTACGTACCTCTCCGTGTGTGACCGTGCGTCCCTGGGGAGTATCCTCTGGTAAAAAATAAAGTTTGGAACTTGATAAAAGTTGCTTGCTCGTCCTTTCTTCCCAGAGCAGTTGCAGCTCCGCTATGCAAATAGGTTCCTCAGGTTTACATCTGACGAAGAAAAAGTCTCCCAAAGACAAAATCCTCGGCTTGGCTTGTTGGTGAAATTTAAAGGCTTTATAGAAAATGTATGGTCCATGTAAACCGCAAGACGAGCCCACCCACTGTTGGGAAAAACACATAAATACAATGATTGATTCAATGGTTAAAGAGCTGCAGAGGTTTAAAACAAAAACAAGCATCGCTACAAACGTTTATCACAGGCCAACGGTGTCTCATTAC
Organism: Periophthalmus magnuspinnatus; assembly: GCF_009829125.3. NCBI lineage: Eukaryota > Metazoa > Chordata > Actinopteri > Gobiiformes > Gobiidae > Periophthalmus > Periophthalmus magnuspinnatus. Next base: position 30,863,354 of record NC_047140.1, read on the forward strand.
GCGCTAATAACCGCGTTACCAAACAGCCTGCGCGCAATTACATTAAACATACAACACACATGCGCTCAAATTAAGCCTAATCATCAAACTTTTGTAGCTTAAGTCGCGTAGAGTAGCAGCGAAAGAGCAGAAAATGTCCAAATAGGCCGGTAAAAGCAGAAAGAGTGAGAAGAAACGCTACCTTCAGTGAGTTCGGCTCCATCTCGACGTTATGAATTGATTAAACTCAACACGCTCTCCAAACTTGCAGGCTTGAATGGATTGCCGAAGGTCCTAGAAGGTAACTATAACTGTGGACTTTAAACCCATGTGAACGGGTCATACAAACATAAACTATTATTTAACCAGAGCCGCAAAATAAAACAGTTGAACCGATGCGTAAAATGTAACGCCGGAACTTTACGCATGGACTTTTACGCACGTTTTTATCAGTTTTTGTGCTTGAAATACCCCGGATATCTTTAATTAATTAGCAACCACATTATGTAATCAGTGAGAATCGAATATAAAACGTTTAATAAAAAGATAAACGTGGGTATTTGTTTATTTTGTGGGTGAAATAGTTGAGTTTTAGGCGAAAATCCACGCGCTTGTCCATTTGGTGTTTGTGCATCTTCCAGGACTTGTGCAAAAGCAGTTCAGTATGAAAGCACATCTCTCACAATAATGACACTGAGGCGCTTGTGTGGATGCCTCCAAGAAACAATGTTCAAAGTTAATAGGCCTATCAAATGATTCCTTCAGAGGTAATGCTAAGGTAGGAGCCGTGAACGAGGTTTGAGGTAGGCTCCCGGCTCTGTGTAAATATGTGACACGGCTCCTGGTGCGCATGTGTGTTTTATTGGGAAATAAAAATAGCTTTTAATAATAGATTTATTAAGGTTAATGGAAAAAAATGCAGAAATGGGGGTTTTGGACAGCAGGGGGCGCGAGAAAAGACAAGATCAGGGGGTAAATGCTCATTTCACTGAAACTGCGGAAATGAAGCTGATATTTACAAATGTGCAAATGGATAACATGATTTTAATGAGGGATATTACGAAACATGTGTGTGTGTGTGTACATGTGTATATGTGTGTGTATGTGTGTGCATGTGTATATGTGTGTATGTGTGTGCATGTGTATATGTGTGTGTTTGTATATATGTATGTGTGTGCATGTATATGTGTAGGGGTGTGCATGTGTGTGTGTATATGTGTATGTGTGCATGTGTATATATGTGTATGTGTGTGTACGTGTATATGTGTGTATGTGTCTGTTTGTGTGTATATATGTGTTTGTGTACATGTGTGTTTGTGTGTATATGTGTGTTTGTGTACATTTGTCTGTGTGTATATGTGTTTGTGTACATGTGTCTGTTAGTGTGTATATGTGTGTTTGTGTACATGTGTCTGTTTGTGTGTATATGTGTGTTTGTGTACATGTGTCTGTTTGTGTGTATATGTGTGTTTGTGTACATGTGTCTGTTTGTGTATATGTGTCTGTTAGTGTGTATATGTGTGTTTGTGTACATGTGTCTGTTTGTGTGTATTTGTGTGTTTGTGTACATGTGTTTGTGTGTATATGTGTCTGTCTGTGTGTGTCATTTTGATTTTCTGAGTTAAATCTGTGTATTGTAGTGCACAGTTCCGTTGGTGTCCACAGGGCTGCGCTGTAGTGTCACTGTGCTGCTCTTAGATCAGATCCATGTAACACAAACACAGAACCTCCTTCTGACATCAGCTATTTCAAGTGCACATTACGCAATGCGCCTTTTCCCTTTAAGTGACGGGCAGAGCTGCATTGATCCACGTCCAGTAAAACAAATGGAACAAACAGCTGTCACTTCAGTGGGTTTCACTTTTGTAGAGCTGTCCGCACAAAATTATGGTCAGTTATGAATCTGTATTAACTGTTCATGAGTCTATAACAGATGAGCTGGATGACAAAATGAAACATGTGCAATTAGAAAAAAAAACACTTGAACTTAGAGGGAAAATGGATGTTTTGTCTTGTATTTCTGGAGGACTTTGGCAAACATGTGAATATGAAAGTATGGAATATGTTACTAGACCACCTACCCACTCGCTTTTTTATTTATTTTTATTTTATTTTATAAATTTTATTATTATTATTATTAGACTCATTTATTTTTTTTATTTTTTTTATATTGATTTATTACTTTTTTCTGTTAAGCTATATTTATAACCCATCCCCTTTATTATTATTTTTTTTATTATTATTGTTTTTGTTTTATTCATTTAATTATTATTATTTATTTTTATTTATATATTGATTTTATTACTTATTATTTTTTTATTCATTTTTATTATTTCATTTATTTTATTTTATTATTATTTTATTTATTAATGTATTACTTATATTTTTTTTTTGTGTGCGTTGAGCTATATCGATAACACATATATAAAGTTATTACCATCTATTATGCTGAAAAACCTTAATATAAAGCCCATTAAAAGCTCATTAAAAAACCCTATAACACGTGGAGTAGTTCATTTATTACTTGTGTTCACAGTTTCTTTGTTTTTAATGATTTATTTTTAGTCCAGACAATGTGAAACGACTTTACAGTTTAATAAGACGATCCAATTTGTGCCCTGACCTCGGTGCCCTGTTATGCGCTCCTTACATAAACCAAACAGCTGAGACGGCGTGCTCGTTTAACACTGGCGGGTTAGCGGCTCACATAAACTGTTGCTCACACAGGCCCCATTGTGCCGGACGCTGCTGCAGTAGAGTAGAGAGTTGCTCCTGCGGGGAACACGGCACAAACTCTACTACGAGTGTGATCATTGTGGATTCCTCCCACAGTCGTATCAGACGCTGAATCAATGGGCTTGCATTGTTAATAGCAGTCTCCATAATGAAGTCCCCGGTCCAATCAATGGCACCACTCGAGCTCTTATCTGGCAGTGCCGAGTGTTTTGCTTGTCAACAGGCAGAGCCCAGCAGCGAGGGGAACAACAGTGATGCATTGATATGAGTGTGGGTACGTCGACACACACACACACACACACGAGGCGAGGAATTAAACCGCACACTCGAGTAACAGCTGGGTTTGATGAGGCTGCTCGCTTATGTTTCACTATTACTCATGTTTTAAGTTATTATTATTCAAGCAGTCGACCTCCAGGGCAGCGGTGGAAGCGAACGCAGTACAAATACTAAAGAAGACAGTTTAAAAGTACATTTTAGAGTGAGTACTACATTTGAGAGCAGTATGTTTAACTCCAATTCATCTTTATTAACAGTAAACATGTGGTAAAGAGTGAAGGGTAAAAGATACAGACTCGGGGTGCAGGTTTAACTAGAGATGCACAAAAATATCTAAATATCAATATATCGTATTGTTTAATTTAATGATAGAGTATCGATATCGTGGGTTGCTGTATTGATTTTTTTTTTGTATATTTTACCAAGTTATTCAGTCACAGCTTTACTAAACTCATTCATGCAGAACATTTGACGTTTGCTTCACAGTTTTGTCGATTTAAACAGGTGTATTTCATATTATCTTCGCACAGACAGAGGTTTAACAAACACTTCCAGTCTCACAGTCGTTTTAGTCGATACGTTTTGATCCTTCAGAGCCGTTAAACTGCACGTGTCTCTGCGTAAATGTAAATGTGGAGCTCGTATAAACTGTGGGTGAATAATATCGACCAGTGGAACAGTCGGATGTGTGCTTCTAGTTAGAAAAATGCACTTTATGTTCAGTCATGCTCCATTAATGTTTACTTTTTGTGAAAATGGAGCTCACGCGACTTATACTCCGGAAAATACGCCAAGTAGATTTTCTCATGTGATACTTTTACTTTACTTGAGTAACTTTTTACCTCTCTAGCTGTACTTTTACTTAACAAACCTGAGTACTTCTACCACTGACTGACACTTTGGCTCTGTATAAATCCAGTGTATTGTTATGATTAAGTTTAAATAAAGTTTTTTTCACCCTTCACAATTGGGAATTATTAATGAGATGCATCAATATTACACACTGCTGTTTATTTACTGCCTCCAGAAAACACACTTCTACGCTACTTTATTAAGATGTGAGTGATTGACAGGTGGATTAGCCAATCAGGGACAGGCGTGGTCCGTCCGTATCAGGAAAAAATACAGAAAAACACGTCACAGGAGCTGAAAAACATGGAGGATTTCTGCAGAATCAAAGAGTGAAGCGTAAAACTGTGTTAATCTGAAGTGAGAGAAATGTGATTTTATTTGTAAATCATGTCTGACCAATGAGCTCCTTCGTTTCACACGTGTCACTGAAATAAACGGATCTGATTGGACGATCACGTTTGACTGGGTTTGAGATGCCACCGACGTGAGGATTAGACGGACATGAATAAATCGAAAAATACAGACAGATCATTCTGCGATTTGCCCGACAACCAAGATTATACTGGTTTTATCAAAATCGTTAAAGAGGCACTATGGAACTTTTCTGATTCAGGGTTGGTTAGCCACCTACTATTATCCACGTGAATGACATTGTTTTGCCTAGAATATCGTACAATACGGCTTTAATCTTATCTATCTCCATGGAGACAGCAGATGATGCCACGAGATCAATTTACAAGTCAGATCTGTTTTTCAAATGGTCGTGATTGACAGGTGGATCAGCCAATCGGGGACACGCAGGAGCCGCCCACATCGGAAATAACATAGGAAAAAAATATCACACATTTTTTTGGCAGAATCTATGAGCGAAGACTAAAATGTCAGTGTTAATCTGAGGTGAGAGAAATGTGATTTTATTTGTAAATCACAGGCGACCAATGAGCTCCTTCGTTTCACACGTGTCACTGAAATAAACGGATCTGATTGGACGATCACGTTTGACCAGTTAGTCAGTCCTCTTCAAAAATGTAGAGGAGTAGAAAGTACAGATACCGCTCTCAAATGTACTGAAGTAAAAGTATCCACTCTAAAATGTACTTAAGTATACCTCAAATATTCACTTAGATACAGTACTTTACCACTTTTACTTCTTCACGTTCCACCTCTGCTCCAAACCTTAACCCATTTATTAAGTATTTACTAAAAAAAAAACGTGAAAAACTCCACTAAAATGACACCGTTGTTCATGCTTAATTAATGTGTAGTTACAACGTTAGATCAAAGTTTATTACTCGAGGAAAACCAGTTGTATTATCCGTTTCGTGTTTGACGTTCGGAGCAGATTCGGAGCGTGTGTGCGTCTGTTCCGTGCGCTTAAGACGGTCGTTAGGTTGGAGTGCAAACTAATTTATGTCAGACTGATATAAAAACACAGAGAGGGACCGGTCTGGATTTAACAGGTTAGTCCATTTACTAAAATCTACATTTATCCCCACAACCGTTCGACTCTAGATTATTTCAATTCAAGGCTTTATTCTGAAGTTTTGAAAGAAAAATTCAAATCCATCAAACATCATCTCAACAAAATGTTCTAGGTATGAAGACTGGTCAGTTCTGGTCAGATGGACACCGCCTTTTCCAGCTTTTTGTCCACTTTTTTGACGACTGAAGGATCACGCATACACTATCGCGAACTGCTTATTTGGGTCGTACTTGTCAAAATAAAACACATTTAACTATTTTTATTTCCCTCAAAGCCCGCTCTTGCGTCGTGTCATCGTTTCTCTCGCATTACTGAATAACTGCAAACATGAAACGCTCGAAATAAACGCGTCGGGTTGATTTGTTGCTGGGAGCAGAGAGCAGATACTCGGTAACGCTGACTTTTCTCTGTTTTCTCAGCACAGGTGTTCTACATTCCACATAATGAGGCAGCCGCAGCGGGGAGCCACAAATGTGCTGCGAAAACCCACCTCAAAATGGAGACCCGGGGTTACAGTTCCCACCGCAGCGAAGTGTATGGAGTCATTAAAGAGGAATAGTCATGTTCTTGTCAGTTTGTTCTTGTGTTGAAATGTCACAATGTGTTGGTTTGATTTGAGCAGAGAGAAGATGTTTGTCTGCAGGTTTCTATAGGAACATGTGATGATTATGTGAGTTTATAAGAGTCCAGTGGAACAGAAAGTATTAAAAAAAACAGTATTTTACATGTACTGTGCCTTTGATCTGATAATGTATGTAATAATGGGGCGACAGTGGCTCAGTTGGTAGAGCGTTTGTCCATATTACGCTGTTTTCTGATCTGTTCTAATGTAGTTTCCTCATCACAAACAGATCTGGAGTTGTGTTTTATTTTAATATTTATTTTAATTTTTTTCAAATCATTTTATTATGATTATTATTAGCCTTATTTTTTTATTTAAATATGAATTTTATGTATTACTTTATTTTTATTTATATTTATCACCCATCCCATCTATTTTTTTATTATTTTGTTTTTGTTTTATTCATTTTATTTTTAGTCTTATTTATTTAGTTATTCTTATTTATATATTGATTTTATTTACTTCTTATAATTATTCTTTTTTATTATTATTCATTTTTTATTTTTATTATGTTTATATTTTTTATTAATTTTATTATAATCATTATTATTATCGTTATTATTCTTACACACGTTTAACACACAAATCCTGCATATTTAGGCTGAGTTCTTCTTGTCTCAACCTGAAAACACTCTGTTCCACCTTGTGATGTCATCATGTGGCGATACAGGAAGTGCTCCACTGTGTTTTTAAACTCCACACACCTTCATCTGTAGAATCATTTGGATCATTTCAGCTTCTGGAATTGCCAATCTACTACTGAAGTAAAGGTAAAATAAGCTGCTAACTTGAAAACTACCACTTCATGACATCACAAGGTGGAGCAGAGCGTTTTGAGCTTTGGAGATGTTACAGACTAATAATAAAGTGTGACTCAAACATGTGTGGATGAAACAAAACATGACTACAGGTCTGTTTTTGAGGAGGAAACAGCTTTAGAACATGGATTAAAGCTAATATAGGACCTTTAAGACCAGAGTGAATGCCCGCCTCCTCCCTGGCATTTAACACGAGCTAATCAGGATATTGGCATTTTTTCCTGTATATTTGCTTCATTCTGTTGACTTTATATGAAGCACTTTGATCAGCTGACGTCGTTTTAAATGCGCTATAGAAATAAACTTGCCTGTGTGTCATTTATATCCAACGATTTTGTGTTTTCTCACCGGTGGAAAGTTGTACGTCACACACACACACACACACACACACACACACACACACAAACCTCCACCTGCACCGTAACTCAGCACCTGTGCCTTTTGTGCTGCTGTAATCACATCACAATAGCCCCGTCTACAGGACACAGCCTTTAGGAGAGGTAACAGGAGCCTAGAGTAACGTTGTGGAGCTAATTTTAGTCTGAGGCTCATTAAAAACGCACTATCACATTCCCCTGCACCAACATTAGACGGAGCACGCGCCCGCTCCCATTACCATATTAAAATAATTACTCGGAATGTATGTCGCCAATGTCAAACAGTTGGCTATTAATAGAACATTAGCGGTGACATAGTGTAGGATACAGAGAGAAAATCAACTGACCCCGTAAAAGTATCTGTGATGTTATAAGGCTCACATCAAAGCGGGGCCCCTCGCTGTGAGCCGTGAGCCCACACTGTGTGATTACGGCTCAAAGACTCACCGCTGTACGAGAAATAAACCCGTCTTTTGTTACACTTTGATGTTATGTGTTTATATGAGACACAGAGCAGCGTCAAACATAGAAATGCACCTTATAATGAGCAAATACCAGAAATGAATCAGACCTTACGATATTTAAACAGAACATCGAGCCCATGTCCTCGCTCCTTAAATGGTTAAATCCAATTATCTCAGAATGACGAGCTGATCCGGGTCCAGTACCACTCTCTTATTTCCTCAGCCCATTATCCTATTTTGTATGTTCCATTTCTGTCTGGCAAAACTAAGAAAATAAATGACATTTTTGAAATAATGTAGACATATATAAACATCTCCCCGCGCTCTCTCATTGCGTAAACTAATTATCCGCTAAACAAGAGTTCATACTGTATCTACGGATGGAAAGAAGAAGAATTATATTTACACAACAAAAAATATATTATCTTCAGGAAATGAGATATTATCTTGAGAGAATAAGATAATTACCTTGAGGGAACGAGATATTATCTTGAGGGAACAACATAATTACCTTGAGGGAACGTGATATTACCTTGGGGGAACGAGATATTACCTTGAGGGAACGAGATATTACCTTGGGGGAGCGAGATATTATCTTGAGGGAACGAGATATAACCTTGAGGGAACGAGATATTACCTTGGGGGAGCGAGATATTATCTTGAGGGAGCGAGATATTACCTTGGGGGAACGAGATATTACCTTGAGGGAACGAGATATTACCTTGGGGGAGCGAGATATTATCTTGAGGGAACGAGATATTACCTTGAGGGAACGAGATATTACCTTGAGGGAACGTGATATTACCTTGGGGGAACGAGATATTACCTTGAGGGAACGAGATATTACCTTGGGGGAGCGAGATATTATCTTGAGGGAACGAGATATAACCTTGAGGGAACGAGATATTACCTTGGGGGAGCGAGATATTATCTTGAGGGAGCGAGATATTACCTTGGGGGAGCGAGATATTACCTTGAGGGAACGAGATATAACCTTGAGGGAACGAGATATTACCTTGAGGGAACGAGATATTATCTTGAGGGAACGAGATATTATCTTGAGGGAGCGAGATATTACCTTGGGGGAGCGAGATATTATCTTGAGGGAGCGAGATATTACCTTGGGGGAGCGAGATATTATCTTGAGGGAACGTGATATTACCTTGAGGGAACGAGATATTACCTTGGGGGAGCGAGATATTACCTTGAGGGAACGAGATATTACCTTGGGGGAGCGAGATATTATCTTGAGGGAACGAGATATTACCTTGAGGGAACGAGATATTACCTTGAGGGAACGAGATATTACCTTGAGGGAACGAGATATTACCTTGAGGGAACGAGATATTACCTTGAGGGAACGAGGTATTACCTTGAGGGAACTAACTATTATCTTGAGGGAAGGAGATATTACCTTGAGGGAACGAGATATTATCTTGAGGGAACGAGATATTTACCTTGAGGGAATGAGGTATTATCTCAAGGGAACGAGATATCTTGACGGAATTACATAATTATCTTGAGGGAGATATTATCTTGAAGGAACACAATCATTTTTATACATATATTTTCACGAGCGCACAAGATATTTAACTTAAAAAATCATCTATCCCTTGTGATAATCAAGTCGTTCCCTCAAGATAATATCGTGTGGCTGTGTGATCTTATCTCGTGACCACACATTAATATTATATTTTGTAAATGTCCTATGCCGGCCTCCGTACATACCCACACATAATGTCAAGTGAGTCATTCTATTAAGTGGAGCTGATGTAATGACGTGGCCTGCCAACGTGAGCAGTATTGAGTAGACACAAGTCCTCATCGCGCTGGTTTAGGCCATTACCGCTCAAGCAAATGTAAATCTGGCTCATTGATGGAGAGTGAGGGGCTGAATGAGGAATGGGGGAAAGCGCAGACTAAATAGACGGCTTCATAGTGTTTCCATCTGCGTTCGCATCAGCTCCGCCGCAAACACAGACCAGAGCTGAGTTTTATATCTCCTCTGAAAGCAGGATTACAACATGAATAATTCAGTATGTAAATGTGGAGCTGGTAGAACTATAAAACACGAGAGTGATGGAGCAGACGTGGAGTCACTGTCACTTCACTGTTACGGATCTGTTCACCGCAAACGCTCAAATATATGTACACAAATATGTTTTTAGATTTAAACGACCCGCAATACTACCGCTGTGTTTAACAAATGCATATATAGACAGCGAAGAAGTACTTTATGTGGTTATTTAAGTAAAAGTACAGATACTGGAGCAGAAAAATACTCAAATCAAAGTAAAAATCTACTCGAGTAAATCTACCGTATTTTCCTGACTATAGGTCGCACTTTTTTTCATAGTTTGGCCGGTGGTGTGACTTATACTCAGATGCGATTTATACGTGAAATCTATGGTTTTTTTGCTTCATTATTATGCATTTTTTGGCTGGTGCGGCTTATACTCAGGAGTAACTTATAGTCCAGAAAAAAGTAGTAGAAGTAGAAGTATTTCACGCAGATTTTGATCTAATAAAGCTTCAAATGTAGTGATTTTCATAACAATTTGCGCTGGATTTTGTTCAACAGAAAAAGAAATAGAAACAATTGGAAACACTTACTAGAGGAGCTGGGGGAAGTGTCTGGGGTGAGGGAAATTTGGGATTACCCCCTTAGACTGCTGCCCCCGCAACCCACCCCCCGATTAAGCAGAAGAAAATGGATGGATGGATTTTTTTCCTATCTATTTTTATTTGTATATTTTTTGTTTTGCTTAGTGCTGTCAATCAAACCTGTCGCTAACGCTAACGCTAGCGGGGGGAGACTGACTCGTCTGTTATTAATGTTCATATCTTGAGTTACGGACACAACAGTGAAATAAAAAAAAACAGAATCATGTAGAGAGGGACAATACAAACATTTAAGACCAAAATGGCGAGTCTGACAGCAGCAGGTACAGAGAGAGGAGACAGTTTTTCAATAGAAAGTGAATCGGAATGCGGCGGCGCTAGCAGGTTAGCTATGTTCATTTAAATATACAGTCTGTGAGCCCCATCCGCACCAGCCTCACTGCATTATGTGTACATCAGATAACTATTACAAAGCGTCTCACAGTGTCCTCTCTAAATATAGCTCCAGCTCTGCGTGTGCAATCCTGCTGTAATGTGTGAAAGACTGGAGACGCAGCACAACAGAACAGATATGTGACAGTTCGGGTTTAAAAAAAAGAGATTATTTTTCCAATAAAGTATAAAAACAACTCAACTACACCAGTGACAAAGACACCAAACAGATCGGGCTGTCACTATAATCACTACATCAACTTATGGTTCAGATTATGACACGTGGAACTATATTTTTGGGGTTAATATTCATCACGTGTTGCTTTTTCTTTGCACTACTAGGAAATGTGTTGTTATTTTTTGGCTACGTGTCAGATTTAAGTCGTAAAAGTCTGAATTAATAACTTGTCTGACTCATTCCAGACTCAAACTAACAACTAAAGTGTTTCATTCTGCTGTTTATTATGAATTTGAACAGTTTTGTAGATTTATAATAGTTTTTGTGGTTTAAATCTGCTCTTGGGTTTTTGTCCGTGTCATAAATAAGTTTCAATATTATCGTTTAACGTCTGTATTTACTTCAGCGAACAAGTCACATAGAAAGAAGATTCGTTTATATAGAGATGTATTTATGCACAGAATAAATACAAAAGGAAACTACTTTAAAAGGCTCTTATGCTGTTTTCTGATCTGTTCTAATGTCATTTTCTCATCACCTGGAGTTGTGTTTTGTTTCATTCACATGTTTAACACACAAATCCTGCATATTTAGGCTGAGTTCTTCTCTCAAACTGAAAACACTCTGTTCCACCTTGTGATGTCATCAAGGGGCTATACAGGCAATACATTCATTTTATTTTTAGTCTTATTTATTTCATTTTTTTATTTATTGATTTTATTACATTTTTTATTTTCAGTTTTATATTTTTTCATTTATTATTATTATTATTATTATTATTTTATTTTATTTTATTTTATTTTTTTATGTAGTAGTAGTAGTAGTAGCAGTAGTAGTAGTAGCATTATTAGTATTATTAAACATGTTTAACACACAACCCTGCATATTTAGACTGAGTTCTTCTCTCAAACTGAAAACACTCTGTTCCACCTTGTGATGTCATCATGTGGTGATACAGGAAGTGCTCCACTGTGTTTTTAAACTCCACACGCCTTCATTTCTAGAATCATTTGGAGAATTTCTTTCGTAGAATTGTCAATCTCTACTGAACTAAAGGTAAAAGTTGACTTGAAAACTACCACTTGATGACATCATAAGGTGGAACAGAGCATGTTGAGTTTTGTAGATGTTACAGACTAATAATAAAGTGCGACTCAAACGTGTGTGAATGAAACAAAACACGACTCCAGGTCTGTTTTTGATTATAACACGACTTAAATCTCACATGAGTCACTTTTGATCATGTAAAACCACATTATTCCGTTTGTCTAATGGCTCAATATTAATAACTCCACAAGAAAATTTAGCCTTGAAGTTGCCATGGCGACAGCGGGGGGATATTTAAAGACGGCTAACTACCTTTGCAAACTCAGTGGGCGTAAAGTTTTCTAAATGCGACGGCTGTCTGTGTCGTAGTACGTGGTTTATAGAAGCTAATCCCTGAGCTGCGCCTGGCCTTTTCTGCACATAACAAATTAGTGTTATTCATATCAATGCAAGACATCTGTGGCCTGTTTAGAGCGAGAGAAAATGAGCCAAACGAGCCACCGGGGAGCCACAACTGCACACAATGCTCTTTTGTTTTGATTGTTGATGTACGATTTGCTACAGTTGTCAAAGTTGAGGTCACAACAGGAAAAAGTCCAGGGAGTGAAATGTGTCTAAAGCGATTCTTTATTCTGGGTTTACGTCAAAAAATTCCACACAGAGAAAGAAAGAGAAATAGAGGGAGAGAAAAAGAGAGGGAGAGGAAGCATTTTGAAGACTCACTTTGTTCTGAGGCGAGTCGTGTTGGTCCAATAAGTTCAGCTGTCATCTGAGAACGTGTTAGTCATGTTTTAGGCATTTTTAGGTTACGTTTTTTTTACGTCGTTTCTAACCTGAGCGTCTCCTCAAAACACTTAGAACATATTTGCACATATTTCACTTTAAAGAAGGCGTAAAATAATCAATAAATGTCCTATATTACACAAAATGGACTCTTGTGAGGTTCAAGTCTTCAGTTCGTTTACGTCTCCAAAGCTCAAAATGCTCTGTTCCACCTCGTGATGTCATAAAGTGGTAGTTTTCAAGTTAACTTTGACCTTTAGTTCAGTAGTAGATTGACAATTTTACGACAAAAAGGGCAGAAATGATCCAAAGCTTCTAGAAATTAAGGTTTGTGGGGTTTGAAAACACAGTGGAGCACTTCCTGTATCACCACTTGATGACATCACAAGGTGGAACAGAGCCTAAATATGCAGGGTTTGTGTGAATGAAACAAAACAAACTCCAGGTCTGTTTGTGACGAGGAAACAACATTAGAACGGATCAGAAAACAGCCTAAAATGGGCCCTTTAAGTAATAGTTATATAATGTATTTCTTTTTCCTGTTTAATAATTTTTATGCAATTTCCTGTGATATTTATAACAAGTAGTTCAGCCTTGGAATTGAAAGCTTGGTATCGTTAGAAAGAAATGTGGGTAGGCTGCCTCCTGTTGGACAAGCAAAGGAATAACATGACAATAAAGGAGGAGCAGGTTTATTTCAACTCTATTCAAATAATATCAATATATTCAGTGGTACAGTAATCCCAGAATGCAGTTTGCAACGTGTTTAAACAAATTTCATTGTGCAGTTGATTCACAAATAACTGTCTAACTTGAAATATATTTGAAGAATCACTTAAGAAATGTTTAACTGCACCTTTTTTTCTTTGTTTCTGGTGCATTTTAATGTGTTCCAGTCGACTAAACTGGACTTACATTTATCACTTCTTTATGTCATAAAATGCAAAATTGGACAGATGTACTTAAGCAGAGTACATTTACTTCAAAATCATATCACTCAAGAAGTACAAAGTAGTGATCCAAGAGTCACATAAGAGAAACAGTCTGGACAAAACACCAGATTTATAATCATCAGATCATTTGGACTCAACATTAAATAAGAAGATTTTAGGATCACATTATTTTTATGTTTATTGTCAGGATTTGGATGCAGAGTTGAGTTATGAGACATAAATTTGCATATTAATGAGTAGAGATGCACAGATACTGATACCAGTATCGGGTGCCAGTGCTCGTACTCGTCAATCGGCTGCAGATACCAAGAGCCGATACCACTGTCTGTGCACAGTAGCACGCTAGCTAGCTCACTGTGCCTCAAAGCCAAGTCTCTTTTACTGAAATCGTAAAACATACAATAAACAATGGATTAAAACTCTAACTAATTAAAATAAACACTACCCAATTATTTTTATATGTAGAATACTTCAGTTTGTGGTATTGTTTTAATATTTATTATGCTCCAAATTTAGCATTAGCTGACACACAAACCGGGCCGAGCCTTTAGGGGGCCCTCGGTACTTCAGTGCCACAAATTCATATTTGACCAAATTAAGACATCATCTCAACCACTGATAAAAAGACTGCAAATTCTAGAGGCTCACAACAACCACAAGTATAACAAATATAAAACATGTGAGGAAGGGTCTGCCAAAAAAATGTCTAAATTCTGCACATTTTTTTTCTTTGTTTCTGGTGCATTTTAATGTGTTCCAGTCGACTAAACTGGACTTACATTTATCACTTCTTTATGTCATAAAATGCAAAATTGGACAGAGCAGATGTACTTAAGCAGAGTACATTTACTTCAAAATCACTCCAGAAGTACAAAGTAGTGATCCAAGAGTCACATAAGAGAAACAGCCTGGACAAAACATCAGATTTATAATCATCAGATCATTTGGACTCAACATTAAATCAGACGATTTTAGGATCACATTATTTTTAAGATAAGATCAGATCTGCCTTTATTAGTCCCACAGGGGGAAATTCCACTTATGTTTATGTTTATTGTCACGATTTGGATGCAGAGATTTCACCTAAATTTGCATATTAATGAACAGAGATGCAGATACTGATACCAGTATCGATGCCAATACTCGTACTCGTCAATGGGCTGCCGATACCAAGAGCCGATACCACTGTAACTGAGCTGCCTCTTGTTTGAGTCACAGCTCATCTCTGACCTCTGACCTCTGAGTCTGAGGTGACCATAAAGAAACACACTCACTGTTCTGCACATTAAACTCAGCTTTAATGTGACTGTCACATGAAATACACTAATATTTAGGATCTAAATGTTTTATATTTCACAGAGGACATCAGCCCAGTGCTTGTGTTTACAATAGTAGCATGCTAATGTTGCTAATGTTGCTAATGTTTCTAATGTTGCTAATGTTTCTAATGTTGCTAATGTTTCTAATGTTGCTAATGTTTCTAATGTTGCTAAGTGGCGCTGGTGATTATTTGCTTGTGCTGCAGTGAAACTTATTATAAACAAACACATTTAGACTGAACAGAGCGAGTTCAGAGCTTTAAAAAGAGGTATAACATGAACATATAGGTCAATGTTTGGCCGCGGTAAAAGTAACAACACTCACTGTTATGCTAACTGTGGTTAGCAGTTAGCCCGTTAGCAGTTAGCCCGTTAGCAGTTAGCCCGTTAGCAGTTAGCCCGTTAGCAGTCAGCTCGGAGCGCGGTCTGAGGAGGACGTGGTAAATATTAAACCAGGAGCTTATCTAAATAAATTATATTTTAATTATATGTACCTACAGTGATTTTAGTAGAAAAGATAAGAATCCTAAGATGAAAAAGGGTCTATACTATAAATGAATGACCACTATGATCAAAAATAATGTCTGGTATCAGTATCTTTACTCGGTATCGGCGAGGACTCAAAGTGAAGTACTCGTTTTGGTATCGGTGCATGTCTGTATGAGTCTGCAGGAGTCGTTCACAGGTCGTTCTTTCGTTCAGAACAAAGAGGTTTGTGTCATGATCAACGTTAATGTGACACAGAAGCAGAGACACTTTAAAGTCCACTCACATCTGAGGTTTAGAGACAAAAGACACAACCACAACTCACCTGTGTCCCCTGTCCCTCTGAGGCGTGTCCTCTGTGGCGTGTCTTCTGGTGTAAAGTGGGACATATTTCGAGTCTCTGAAAAGTTTCTCTTTCTCCAAATGGATCTTCCTCTGGACTCTTCATACTTTGTCTCGTACTTTAGATAAACTGAACTTCACTTTTAGTCTTTTAGTTCGTAAAACACTCATTCAAATGTCCCTCAGTTCTCCCAGAATGCACCTGGAGGGAGGGGTCCTTCACACATAGTTGTCCACACCACTGCCCGACTCAAACACAAATGTAAATATCTGCAAATAAAAAAAAAAAAACATACTGGAAATAAAACACATCTAATAATTTATGAGACATATGTAGACTAGTATAAACACTCAAGCGCCATTTAGTTTTCAGAAAAAAACCTTTCCAATCATTCTTTTAAATATAAATGTGTGGGCTCTTGGGGGCGCTAGTGATCACTTCCTGTTTAGACCATGGCAGCTAGCAGGTTGGCTATGTCCATTTATATGTACAGTCTATGGTCTAAACCAGTGTTAACTTTATTCGTGCAGCTGCAGCTCTCTGTCCACTGTCTGATCTTTAAATATTTATTAATTTTATTGGCAAAAACGTCATAGATATAAAACTGGACAGGAAGTAGTGACGCTAACAGTGACGTCACAACATTCTATAGGCCAATAATATTTCACGTAGATGTGGGAAGCTTAAATTAATCTTGTTAAAATGCATTTCTGTGTTTTGTGTTGTCATACAGTGAGTTCTTTTGAATATTTCATGGCAAAGTCCCGTGTAATAAACAGGGAAAACTGTTTCTTGTGCCATATGGGAGTATGACATCATCACTTTGTAGAATCTGGAAACGACCCATTTAAATATTAACGACATATTGAGTGGAAAAAGCAGAATTTGGGTTTCAGAGGTAAAACAAACACAGTTTCCATCGGGCACTTGAGCTGAAAGTGACTGTCCACCTCCAAATATATTTACAATTGATCCACAAAAAGACAAACTGCTGAGTGTGTCTTTATATATACTCTTTATCAGGGCTGGCCCGTTTTCAAGGGGCCCTGAGCTGAATTTGTCTCTGGGGCCAGGCTCAAAAACAAATGTAGCAGCAGCAGGTATTTTGCTACTATAGATATAAAATAAATGTAATCGTTTGAGAGGGATATTTATGCTGCTGTAAACACATGAGCCATATGTCTAATAAAACTTAATATGTTATAGTATTTTCAATATAAATGTATAGGCTCTGGGGGGCCCCCTGCTGACCTCGGGACCCTAAGCAGCTTCTCAGTCTGCTTATAGACTGGACCGGCCCTGTTCCTTATAAAAAATACAATAAAAGTAAATGAATAACACATGCAGAATAACAGAGCAACAGTTTAGCTCATAAATTCCTGATTATGATTACATTTACAATATAATTAACATATTTAAATATTGGTATATAAAGAAAAGACACAAGAGAGGCATTAACAATAGAAAAAATGCAGTTTACAAAGCGTTAATTAGTAAAAAAAAAAAAAAGACATCTTAGTTGGGACCGAAAATGGTAAAGAGTCACATTTTTATGCAGCACTTTTCCACCTTCACAGGGTGAGTTAAGTGTCTTGCCCAAGGACACAACGAGAGTCTGAGGATCTGACCCTCAACCGATGATGTTTATGTCGAGAGCGGGATTTGAACCGCTAAACCTTCAGATCTGTGGACAAATGCTCTACCAACTGAGCTGCTGTCGCCCAAAATGAGTCTTAGCTCGTTAAAGTTCACGGCTCTGATGTTGCTAAGTGACACCACAACACAATTAAATAAGAAAACAAAAATAAAAAGAACTGATTTGGCGGAATTTAATAGAGTTTACAATAGTTATTAATATTTATTCTATATTCAAATGTATTTTAAACGGACCTGGAGTTGTGTTTTGTTTCATTCACACACGTTTAACACACAAACCCTGCAGATTTACAGTGAGTTCTTTTTCTCTCAAACTGAAAACACTCTGTTCCACCTTGTGATGTCATCATGTGATGATACAGGAAGTGCTCCACTGTGTTTTTAGACTCCACACACCTTCACTAGAATCATTTGGATAATAATTTCAACCCTGGAATTGCCACTTATCTCTACTGAATTAAAGATAAAAGGAGCTGTTCACTTGAAAAAAAAAAACCCACTTGATGACATCACAAGGTGGAACGTCGCATTTTGATCTTTGTAGATGTAACAGACTAATAATAAAGTCACTCAAACATGTGGGAACGAAACAAAACACAACTCCAGGTCTGTTTTTGAGGATTTAAACGTCGCTTTCTAAACGGAAAGTGACCGTGTTCGCGCTTCCGGCTCCATCGACTCTGGCTCTGATTCACTTTCTATTGAAAAACCTTGTCCTCTCTCTCTGTCTCTGCTGCTGTCAGACTCGTCATTTTGGTCTTAAATGTTCCGTATTAACCCGCTCTACATGATCCTGGCATTTTTATTTCACTATTGTGTCTGTAAATCAAGATATGAACATTAATAAGAGACAAATCAGGCGCCGTCTTTCCTCAAGGTCTGACGTCACACTCACTCAGTCCAATTCTTTACACCGTCTATGATCAATACTGAAACATAAACTACGTGCTTTGCTTACATTTGGATTGCTAGGCGTTAGCTGTAGCATTAGCTTTAGCTTCGAGGGCTATAACTTATGTATGAATAAGTCTGATGGAGAAAATGTCTTCCTGTATTAGCTCTACTTCGTCTATTTTTAGTTGACTTAAAGTGCAGCGGGCCCAAACTACAATACTAACCCCAGAGATGTTTGGTGATTGATGTGGGCCGCTGGCTTTGTGAAGTCTGGCTTTAGCACTTAAACACCCAAAACAGACAACCACAGGGCATCTGGCACTTTTTTAGTGGCAGTTCCTAAAAATATGACAGTGATTTCATTGTGGAAAACGAGGGTGATAGACAGCTGCAAACAAAGAGAGGAAGGTCACCGGCGAGCGTTTCCTGAGCGCCATGGGCCGGAGGATAAAAATAAGGCCTGACACCAACTAGGCTGAATCACTGTGTTTTGTGCTTGCGTCTGCACAATAAAGTGGCACAGGGTAACTTTTCTGGAGGATTTCTGGAGAATTGCTTGACGGTTTCTTGTTCCCGTTGCGTTACAGTAAATTTACCTACGTTGTGCCAATTTAACGGTAGATGTTCGTATTACAGTGTTCCAAGTTTATTTTTTACATTATTCTCTCTGTTTTTGTCTGTAAAACCCCTCACCACACACTTTATACACTTTTCTCACACAGGCGTTAACATTTTCTCACATTTCTCTCTCGTTTAAACTCTCTCAAAGTTCAAACCTTCGTAGGCGTCTTTGTCGGTGCAGAACGTTTCATCGACATTGTTGGTTTTGTCGGGGAGAAAACGAATCGCAAACGTACAGCACTTCAGAGTCACACTGAGATCCAACGTTTATGTAAATTTGTCTGAACACATTCTGTACTGGACAGGAGACACGGCACGGAGGAGACTGATGGACAATGGTCTACAGTCCAACAGCCAATCAGGACGCACAACACAATGGTCTACAGTCCCTCCATCAACTCTGGCTCCAATTCACTTTCTATTGAAAATCTGTCCCCTCTCTCTGTCCCTGTTGCTGTCAGACTCGTCATTTTGGTCTTAAATGTTCGTATTAACCCTCTACATGATCCTGGGGTTAATTTTTTTGATGTATTTAGAGTTTATTTTGTTATTGACTTTTTTTTTTTGCTTTTTTGACATTTTTATTTTATTTTTTTATTTTGAAGGGTTTTTGTTTGTTATTTTTATTAGCTTTTTAAGTTAAGTTAAGTTTTTAAGAGGTTTTTTTATAGTTATTTTGAGGGCTTTTTGTTATTGTTATTAGATATATTTTTGTTGTTTTGAGGTTTTTTTTGTTTATTTCCTTTTTTAAGTTATTTTAAGTTTTTTTGTTTATTTTTTAATTATTTTGAGGTTTTTTTTAATTAATTAATTTTTTATTTAGAGTTAATTTTTTTGAAAACTGTCCTCTCTCTGTCTCTGCTGCTTCAGACTCATTTTGGTCTTAAATGTTCATATTAACCCTCTACATGATCCTGGGGTTTTTATTTCACTTTTGTGTCTGTAAATCAAGATCTGAACATTAATAACAGACAAATCAGGTCCTTCTTTGCGTTTCTTGCTTCCGCCAGCGTTAGCAACAGGTTTGATTGACAGCGTTGCTAAGCGCCTGCTCCCCGTTAAACCAGTGGTGCGGACAGGAGGTGGCGTTACCTCCAACAACCTCGCTCCTGATTGGCTCTTTGGTTGCTATGATACTTGTGGACAGAATTCCAAAAATGCAAAACTCGTCTCCAATTTCACCCCTACACCTGCTCCGGCTCCTGGGTGACGTCGCACTCACTCACTCACTTCTTTACACAGTTTATGGTAATATGTAGAAAATCAGTCCTTTTTACTGTGAATAAACGGGGTCACCTCTCCACAGATCCAACCTGTAAATTTCTGGTGCTGTTCCGTGCGTGTCTAAATCCTTTTAATGCCATACTTTGGAACACTGCAGGCAAAGCGATAACACCACCATGGAGACAAGCCGATGGCAGAGTCTTCATGATAAAAGTTCCATAAAAGTTCCATAGTGCAGCTTTAACATAAAATAATAACTGAGCTCTTGCCCTGTTGCTGTCGACACTTCACTGTTATAAGAATGAAAACATAAATCAGTGTTTCCCAACCAGATTTAAAAGAAAGAAGACACTGAAAGACGTTTAAATGTAAAATAGTTTGTATATTTTAAATCCTTGAGAATGTTTCTGTTGGATTTTTTAATATAAATTGTATTAAAATGAGGAAATATAATTGGGGAAGTGCCAGTAAACGGATTAATTTTTACAAAAGGAACTTCATTACTGTAACTCAGGATAAAACGGCTGTAAAACACTGATGTAAATGGACAAAAATGACAAAGTAAATAATAATAATAAAGCATAAAAACACCAGCTCTCCAGTGTACACTATAAACTGTGTATTTGTACTTCAACAAATACACAGAGGTGAAGCTGCGAGTCGTGACCTGGACTCGAGTCGCGATCAGAGGTGGATGAAGTCTCAATTTGAACTAAAGTAAAAATACAGATACAGAAGTAAAAAAATCGACTTAAGTAAAAGTATTTAAGTACCTCTTTAAAAATGTACTTTAACAAGTATTTTGTGAGTTTATTTTTGTTTTGCTCAAAGTCAAAGCTTGAACTTAAAAACTTTATTCAGGATGTTTCCACGAACATGAAAAGTACTTTTACTTTTCAGTCCTGTTCAAAACGTAGTGCAGTAGAAAGTACAGATACTGCTCTCAAATGTAGTGAAGTAAAAGTAAAAAGTATCCACTGTAAAATGTACTTAAGTAAAGTACAGATACCTAAACATTCTACTTAAGTACAGTACTTTACTACTTGTACTTTTTTACCTTCCACCGCTGCTCACGATTCTGAGACTTGAGACTTGACTCAATAAAATGGACTTAGACCTGGTACTCGACTTGGACCTGAGCCGCGTGACTTGGAACTGAGCCGTTTGATTTGGACCTGAGCCGTGTGACTTGGACCTGGACCTGAGCCGTGTGACTTGGACCTGAGCCGTGTGACTTGGACCTGAGCCGCGTGACTTGAACCTGAGCCGCGTGACTGGGACCTGAGCTGTATGACTGGGACCTGAGCCGCGTGACTTGGACCTGAGCCGTTTGATTTGGACCTGAGCCTAGTGACTTGGACCTGAGCCGTTTGATTTGGACCTGAGCCGCGTGACTTGGACCTGAGCCTAGTGACTTGGACCTGAGCCGTGTGACTTGGACCTGAGCCGCGTGACTTGGACCTGAGCCGTGTGACTTGGACCTGAGCCGCGTGACTTGAACCTGAGCCGCGTGACTGGGACCTGAGCTGTATGACTGGGACCTGAGCTGCGTGACTTGGACCTGAGCCATTTGATTTGGACCTGAGCCTAGTGACTTGGACCTGAGCCGTTTGATTTGGACCTGAGCCGCGTGACTTGGACCTGAGCCTAGTGACTTGGACCTGAGCTGTTTGATTTGGACCTGAGCCTAGTGACTTGGACCTGAGCCGTGTGACTGGGACCTGAGCCGCGTGACTTGAACCTGAGCCGCGTGACTTGGACCTGAGCCGTTTGACTTGGACCTGAGCCACGTGACTTGGACCTGAGCCGTTTGACTTGGACCTGAGCCGCGTGACTTGGACCTGAGCTGCGTGACTTGGACCTGAGCCGCGTGACTTGGACCTGAGCCGTTTGATTTGAACCTGAGCCGCGTGACTTGGACCTGAGCTGTGTGACTTGGACCTGAGCCGTTTGATTTGAACCTGAGCCGCGTGACTTGGACCTGAGCCGCGTGACATGGACCTGAGCCGTTATAATAATAGTTTTTCTGTTGTTTTGTTGCAGTAACAGTTACAAAAGCAGAGAGAACTACACAGACCATGATGCTTTGCTCCAGTTCAGCGCAGACATGATGACATCACTTTTATTCTTATGGATCATGATGATGATTTATTTTTCTTTTTTCTTCCTCTTCTCCGGGTCACGAGGGCAGCAGACGGAGCACAGACTCATGATGATGATGAACGATTCCCTGGAAGTCGAGTCGACACATTTAAAAAGATCTGTTTATGTAAGTGTAAAAAATATAATATATGTGTGTGTGGGGGGGTGTGTGTGTGTGTGTGTGTGTGTGTGTGTGTGTGTATCTGTACTTAAAAAATTAAAAGTTACGTAACAAACAGGGATGTAAATACTCACTTTTACATCCCTGGTGGAAGAAGTACTCAGTTTTATTCCATAAGTATAAGTACAGATACTGGAGCAAAAAAAAATACTGTAGTAAAGCGTCACATTAAAAATCCACTTAAGTAAAAGTAAAAGTATTTCTCAGGTTTTGAGTCTTTTTGATAAAGATTTGAGCTGAATTTTGTGCAAGTGAATCGATCGTTTTTTTTTCTATCTGTTTTTATTTGTATATTTTTGTTTTGTTCAAATTATGAACGTGTTAACAATAAACTCTCAGCCTTTTCAGCAAGTTTCACACAATAATAAAAATACTTTTACTTTTCAGTCCTGTTCAAAAATGTAGTGGAGTAAAAGTACAGATACTGCTCTTAAATGTAGTGAAGTAAAAGTAAAAACTACACAGTTTAAAATGCACTTAACCTCCTGAGACCTGCACATTTTGGGTTGTTTACGCCACAATTCAAATATTTAGAAGAAGAAGAAGAACAGCAACAGGAGGAGCTGGAGGACGTGTCTGGGGTGAGGGAAGTCTGGGAGTCCCTGCTTAGACTGCTGCCCCCGCGACCCGGCCCCGGATAAGCGGAAGAAAATGGACGGATGGAGAACAGCAACAATGCAAATATATTCAATTTAGAACATTTTTAAGAGTTTAAAATGTTTAGAATGTTTTTATTTTTTTGTAAAGTCACATGTCTCCTGCTCCCGTCTCTTCACATGAGACACTTTGTTCCATGAGGCATAATTGTTGTTTCTCATTTTGTTTTTACTCAGGACAAATGTTGCTGTTTCTGGGTCTTAATAAATAGTTTTTGCAAATTATTATTCAAATGTTTTATCAAAATGATTAAAAAGTCACATATGAGGACATTTGTTTTACACTTTTCTCAGAAACTACATAATGTACAAAGATAATTCTCTGTCTCATCAGGTCCAATCAGCCCAAATAACAAAGAGAAATGAATAAAGCCACGAGCTCAGGTCTGAGGAGGTTAAGTAAAGTACAATTTAGAGTAAAAAGCATATAAATAGCAAAAATACAAGCTGTATTGAGTATTTTGGTTCAAAGACTTGAAATGACTTGAAGTCCAAAGCTGAGGACTTGGACTCGACTTGGATTTGTAGGCCACTGACTCAGGACTCGACTTGGACTGGCCCATGTTTGGCTCAGACTCGACTTGGACTGGCCTGTCCTTGACATGGGACTAGACTCAAACTTGAGGTCAAAGACTTGAGAATTACTTCAGACCAAGTCTCACTTCTGTAAATGTGTCTATGAGGAACTTGGCGCAGACTGGAGCTGTGATTCCAGAGAAATGTTGTGTTGCATCATGAATAATGAAATGCTGCCCCCTACTGTGCGTCCTGAGGAAAAGTGCCTCCTCAGCGCCCAGAGAGTCAGGTCATATCATTTTACACAAAAATCACACAGATTGCACTTTTCCCTCAGCTTCATTGGGACCAGACTCTTCTGCAGCGGCCGTGGTGAACGTCTGAAACATCTGACCCTGTCCCGGCTCAGTGGGACGCTCGTGGGACGCTCGTGGGCGGGGCTTAAAGTTTGGGGACTTTGTTCGAAAGTTGAGCGCAGACAGAAACAGCAGAGCGTCCGGCGGATCACTTTAGGATCACTTTAGGATCACCCCAGACACTCCAGACGCTCGAGATGATTCTGCTGAGGTTTACGTGCGCCGTCATCACCAGGGCGCTCTTCATCCTCGTGTCTCTCACCGGGGTCTGGAGAGTGGCCTGGGTCAAGGATGACAAGATGTTCTGGCTTCTTACTTTTCTATTGCTACCTCTAGTTTTAGAGATGATCATTACACTTGAGAGGAGGAAGGGAAAGGACTACAAATGGTAAGAGCCAAAGTGTGTTCAAGTCGTGCGTAATTGTGCGTAATTGTGCGTAATTGTGCGTAATTGTGCGTAAAGAGCGATGGAAATGCATTTAGTTACAGATTATAATATATTTTGTAACATATCTAGATGCATGGTGCAAACAGAGTACTGTATTCTGAATATTTGGAATATTTTTACATTGAGAAGCATTTAAATTAAAGTGTAAAGACGCAGCAAATGATTAAAAACATGATATTTTCCTGCGCATTGCATTCTGGATACAATTACTTAATATTTACAGTTACAGAGTATTTTTCTTGCATGTATTCAGTTCCTTCCCAGCCCTGTGCATGAGGTAACACTTTAACTTTGACTTTTAACTGTGAAAACGTGAGATTTCAGTGTGGTCCACAGGGGGACGCTATAGATTTTTTATATATTTTTTATTTTATTTTTATATCAGATGTTCATTTTTCGTTTTTTCGTTTTTCGGTTTGAATGTGTCACTGCTCCACACCATCCCCCACGTCCCTGGACATCCTGATTCCTTCCTGCTCGCGTGCTATTGTTAAATTGTCCCGGGTCAGTGATGGGGTTTGGGTGGTACCCTCCAGACTCTGTCCCCACTCTGAGTTTTATCTCGGCAAAAGAAACAACTGCAGTTCTATGTTTTTTTTCCCTCTGTAAAAGGCTCAAGTTCAGATCACACCCAGTCCGACGCGGGTCAGCCAGGATAATGCTTTACAGATTTTGATAAATGTCCCAGGACGGTGATGGTGTTTGGTTTGGCTGTAGATTTCTCCTGTAAAGTCTCAACACATTTGGCCAGAACCAGAGCCAGGGTGGAACAACTAGTAAAGTGCTGTACTTCAGTCGAAGTTTCAGATCTCTGTGCTTTACTTAAGTACATTTTACCGTGTGTACTTTTTACTTTTACTTCACTACATTTGAGAGCAGTATCTGTAAAGTAAAGTATTTTTCATATGATTTGAGGGGTTATTTTTACCATATTCGTGGAAACATCCTGACTAAAGTTTTAGAGTTTAAGCTTCAGCTTCGAGCAAAACAAAAATAAACTCACAACATACTAAAAAAAAAATGAAGAAATGGATTTGTGTTGTTACTGTTGAACAAAATATGTGTCAGTTTTAATCAGTATTACTACATTTAACACTGTGAAATACTTTTACTTTTTAGTCTTAAAGTACATTTTTAAACAGGCATTTAAATACTTTTACTTAAGTAGATTTTTTCATGCAATACTTTTATTTGAGTAGCTTTTTTACTTCTGTGTCTGTACTTTTCCTTATATATCTGTACTTTTACTTCTGTATCCATACTTTTACTTGAAGCACTTTCACCTCTGTATCTGTACTTTTACCTCTGTGTCAGTACTTTTACTTCTGTATCTGTACTTTTACTTCTGTATCTGTACTTTTACTTCTGTATCTGTACTTTTACTTCTGTGTCTGTACTTTTACTTCTGTATCTGTACTTTTACTTCTGTATCTGTACTTTTACTTCTGTATCTGTACTTTTACTTCTGTATCTGTACTTTTACTTCTGTGTCTGTACTTTTACTCTGTATCAGTACTTTTACTCTGTATCTGTACTTTTACTCTGTATCTGTACTGTACTTTTACTCTGTATCTGTACTTTTACTCTGTATCTGTACTGTACTTTTACTCTGTATCTGTACTGTACTTTTACTCTGTATCTGTACTTTCACTCTGTATCTGTACTTTTACTCTGTGTCTGTACTTTTACTTCTGTATCTGTACTTTTACCTCTGTGTCAGTACTTTTACTCTGTATCTGTACTTTTACTCTGTATCTGTACTTTTACCTCTGTGTCAGTACTTTTACTCTGTATCTGTACTTTTACTCTGTATCTGTACTTTTACCTCTGTGTCAGTACTTTTACTCTGTATCTGTACTTTTACTCTGTATCTGTACTTCCGGCTCATCTCGGTGCTGATCCTTCGGCTCCGTGTGTTTCTTCTGTTTACAGTTTGTTTTTCTTTTAATCCTTCGTTTTCTCTCGTTTGTCGTCGCAGGTTTTCTCCTCCCATCTTCCTGTTTCTGATCAGTATAATTCCATCCATTTGGTTGTTAGAGCTGCACCACCAGCAAAACAAAGCTACTGCTCGAGAGGTAACGTTTATTTAGAATTAAAACGGCACAAAAGTGACTCGGTTTCACATAAATTAACACAAATAAAGTTTCATTTTTCTGCTTTTTCCAGTGCAAGTCTCTAGACTCCTGGGAAAATGTGCAGAAATTGATTCCAAACAATAATTCTTTGAACATAAGTCAAGATTTCCTCAAGGTGAGTGACACAAACTGAAGGACACGTGTTTAAAGGAGCAATAACACACAAAATAACACACAAAATAACACACAAAATAACACACAAAATAACACACAAAATAACACACAAAATAACACAAAATAACACACAAAATAACACAAAATAACACACAAAATAACACACAAAATAACACACAAAACTGACTCTTCTGAGGTTTAAGTCGTGTTCTAATGTTGTTTCCTCCTCAAACACAGACCTGGAGTTGTGTTTTGTTTCATTTATTATTAGTTTGTAACATCTCCCAACCTCAAAATGCTCTGTTCCACCTTGTGATGTCATCAAGTGGTAGTTTTCGCGTTAAAACAGCTCCTTTTTTTTGTAATTTTTTATTTTCAGATAGTTGTACAGTGGTCCCTCGTTTATCGCGGGGGTCACGTTCTACAAAAAAAACCCACAACAGGCGAAATCCGTGAAGTATCATCTTTATTTTTTACATTATTCTCTCTGTTTTTGTCTGTAAAACCCCTCACCACACACTTTATACACTTTTCTCACACAGGCGTTAACATTTTCTCACATTTCTCTCTCGTTTAAACTCTCTCAAAGTTCAAACCTTCGTCGGCGTCTTTGTCGGTGCAGAACGTTTCATCGACATTGTGGGTTTTGTCGGGGAGAAAACGAATCGCAAACGTACAGCACTTCAGAGTCACACTGAGATCCAACGTTTATGTAAATTTGTCTGAACACATTCTGTACTGGACAGGAGACACGACAACTCCTCCTTTTACCTTTAGTTCAGTAGAAATTGGCAATTCCACAGCTGAAATGATCCAAATGATTCTATAAATGAAGGTGTGTGGAGTTTAAAAACACAGCAGAGCACTTCCTGTATTACCACATGATGACATCACAAGGTGGAACAGAGCGTTTTCAGTTTGAGAGAAGAACTCAGCGTAAATTATGCAGGTTTGTGAGTTAAACATGTGAGAATGAAACACAAAAAAACAACAACTCCAGGTCTGTTTGTGACGAGGAAACGACATTAGAACAAAACTCGGGAAACAGCCTAAAATGGGCCGTTCAAAAGTCGTGGTTCATTTCTCTTCAAACGCACTGAGTAAATATTTGATTGTGTTTGTTCGTTAACGGTAAACGAAGACGCGCAAACACAAAACTCTGACTGAACCGGGACTAAACAGGACAAGCTCAGGTCAGACCTGGACCATACGGCTCTAAAGTCTCTGGTTCTGGCCACGTTCCAAACCGGGAATGACTGTGGTGTCGACATGAAACGGCTCTGAGTGTTTCATTAAGAAGCTCGAGCACAAACGGCTCCAGTCCGACCGATGAGAGCGATGATGTCATACTGTCAAAACGACAGACAGACGCTTTTTTCTGTTGATTCACAGAAGTGGAGACTCGACTTGGACTTGAGGCCACAGACTGTTTATATAAATGGACACGGCTAATCTGCTAATCCAAACAGGAAGTGATCATGAGCGCAGGAAGTGATCGTGAGCGCGCTTCAGGCCCCTCCCTCTGTACCTGCTGCTTCAGACTCATTTTGGTCTTAAATGTTCAGATTAACCCTCTACATCAGGGGTCTCAAACTCGCGGCCCGGGGGCCAATTGCGGCCCGCAAGAGGATATTTTGTGGCCCGCAGGACAATATGAAAGTTTAATGTTAGTGTGGAATTACCATGTGTCACTCGCGCTGTGCACTCCCGTCGCAAAAGATTCGACAAATAACGATATATAGCCATAAAATCCACAAGAATTGGCGTATTTCCTCATGTATGTTGAAAACAGCGTTGATGCGTTGAAGCCCAGCCTCACCCAGACTCCGCCTCCTGTGGCCCCCGGCTAATTTGAGTTTAAGACCCCTACTCTACATGATCCTGGGTTCATTTATTTATTTATTATTTTTTTTATTTTGAGGGTTTTTGTTTGTTTTTTTTGTTTTTTTTGCTTTTTGCTGTTTTTTTGTTTTTTTGTTTTTTTTGAGTTGTTTATTTTGAGGTTTTTTTTTGTTTTGTTTTTTTGTGGTTATTTTTAGTTTATTAATAAAAATGTTTTGTTTATTTTCTTCATTTTTTGCATTATTTTGAGGTTTTTTTTTGCTTTTTGTTGTTTTTTGTTGAGTTGTTTATTTTGAGTTGTTTTTTTTAAGTTATTTTTTGTTTATTAATACATTTTTTTGTTTATTATCTTCATTTTTTGAGTTATTTTGAGTTTTTCCTTAGTTATTTTGAGTTGATTTATTTTATGATTTGTTATATTGAGGGTTTTTTAAAGTTATTTTGAAGTTTTATTTTATCTTTTTTTTTTTTTTTTTTTTTTTTTTTTTAAATCTGTGTCTCCTCTCTCTGTCTCTGCTGCTTCAGACTCATTCTGGTCTTAAATGTTCGTATTAACCCTCTACATGATCCTGGGGTTTTTATTTCACTATTGTGTCTGTAAATCAAGATATGAACATTAATAACAGACAAATCAGGTCCTTCTTTCCCCGAGGTCGCTCCTGTTAGCGTTAGCAACAGGTTTGATTGACAGCGTTGCTAAGTGCGCGTCCTCTGCTAAACCAGCGGTGTGAGCGAGAAGAGGCGTTACCTTCAACAGCCTCACTCCTGATTGGCTCTTTGGTTGCTATGATACTCGTGGTCAGAATTTAGCTCCAGTTTGTTTTGTTGTAGTGACAGTTTTTTTAGCTCTTTCAAATCATCATTTTTTTGGATAATGTTCTGATTCACATTTAGGTTTTTTTTAAAAGGAAAAAAGTTCATTTCTACATTTCTTTCAGTCTCCAAAATATCACAATAAATCCTATAAATGGATATTGTCACATCCCTGTTTGTTGCCATGACTTTTTCAGGCAGTAAAATGTTTTAGTTTAAACAAATAAACGACACAAATACGAGATGTTTTCGATACTTCAGTTACAAATGACTCAAAGCAGCGGACTGGGGGCGGGGCTTCAGGACTGGACTTGGACCGGCCTTGTCTTTGACTTGGGGCTTGACTCGGACTTGAGGTCAAAGACTTGGTCCGGCCTCTGTTGATTCCACTGAAGTTACATCTGTAGTAAAAGTATTTGGCCGATAAAACGTGGTGATGTCGTGTTTAATATAATCGTCCTGTAGAGTTCGGTGAATCATCTGAAGCTCTACATTTTCCAGGCGTCTCATTCTCACTCGTTTCCTCCGTTTCGTTGCAGAGCATTGAACAGGCCGTTTCCTCCGTCTGTCTCAACGACTGGATCCTGGCTCTCCATCAGATCCTGCTCATCCTCCTTATCATCGGGAAGTGGCTCCTTCCAGCCGGAGGCGTCACACGGGAACAGCTGTCCCAGCTCCTGCTCATCTTCGTGGGGACGGCCGCGGACATCCTGGAGTTCACCAGTGAGACCCTCTCGGACGTGAAGTAGGTGGAGTCGGACGTTTACTCTCGTCTAAAACGGACGCGGAGAAAGTGAGTGTGTTGTTTTTGGTGTGTCCAGAGAAAACAGCTCTCAGCTCGTCTATATCATCCTGGCCGTGTGGACCTGGAGCATGCTGCAGTTTCCGTTCCATTTTGCCGGTCAGTGGATCCTTGTTTAACTTCACAGTGACTCCATTTATCCGTGAGGTTTGAACTCTGAGCTAAACACAAACATCTCACAAAAACATGAGCAAAACACTGAAACTCTGAGGTTTATAAATGTTTAAAAACCTGGAATTATCCACTGCAAAAACAGCAGAATTATTTCAGTTGTTTTAAATAAAACATAAATATTACATCCATCTGATGAAAAACACTTTTGGCTTTTCTCCCCAAAACAAAACGTCACTGACTTGTTTTTTCTTGTGACTTGAAGTTAAAGCTGCAAAGTTTTAACAAAATGATTTTCAGTCCAAACGAGTCAGAGCCAGAGCCAGAAAACACACAACACAAACAACACACACACACACACACACACACACACACCCACACACAACACACACACACACACACACCCCCACACACAACATACACAACACACACACACACACACACACCCCCACACAACACACACACACACACACACACCCACACACAACATACACAACACACACACACACACAACACACACTCAGACCCAGAGCCAGAACCTGCAGAAAACACAGAGTTTAACAAACTCAGGCTCAGTCTGTATATGATCAACACACACACACACACACACACACACACACAGGCTCTGATTCATGATCCAGGTCCTGGTTCAGAGTCGTGACTTTTCAGATCAGAGAAACTCCTTTAAATTTAAACAAACTGAATTTCAGTTTTGAAACAAAAGAGAGAGAGAGAGAGAGACTCCTGTGCGGCTCGTTCAGCTTCTCCATCAGATTTATTTATTTCAGTGACACGTGTCAAACGAAGGATCTCAGAGTTTAGGCTTCACTGATTCTGCAGAAATCCTCGATGTTTTTTTCAGCCCTGTGAGATTTTTTTTCTTTATTATTTCCGGACAGTCCAGGCCTGTCTCTGATTGGCTGATCCACCTGTCAATCACATTTGAAAACAGGGAGATTCACCGGAGACTCACGTCTTTTAAAGTTTTGAAGTGTTTTGTTCTGGATCCAGTCAAACAAAAATAAACAGGTCCAATGTTTTTTCATAATAAGAATAAATCAGCATCACCCCTGTGACCAGCAGGAGGCGCTGAGGTTGATTTGAACACGTTGACCTTGAAACGGGTCGTGTTTATGTAAATTAAAATGTTAATATTTGTAACGTTTGACCCGTCTCCTGTGGATCTAATGAATGTTGTTTTACTTCCATGTCGTCCTGTTGTTATAATCAAACTGTTCCCAGAGAATTCTTGAAAAAACAGGAAAATGGCCTGATTTCCAAAGCAAAGTCTTGGGAAATGGGAAACCGCTGGGAAAATCCCCGTGGGGCATCAGGGGCAAATACTGTCATTGTGTCTTTTGGCAAAACAGCAGTGGTTCCTTCATTTTTCATGTTGTGTACCCCCAAAGTGTTGTGTACCCCCAAAGTGTTGTGTACTGCTGTTTTTTGGGGTCATTTTTTACTAACACGGCCAATTATAACCGTTATATTTTCTTTTTTTTTAATGTATGATTTATTTAGGGGTGGGTGCAGAGAGATCCGGGCGGCAGTCGAAGGCGGGGACCTCGACGACCGGATCTCCGGACATGGAGACTAGCTCTGGGGACGTGGAACGTCGCCTCGCTGGGGGGGAAGGAGCCTGAGCTTGTGCGGGAGGTTGAGCGTTACCGGCTAGATATAGTCGGCCTCACCTCCACACACAGCTCGGGCTCTGGAACCCATCTTCTTGAGAGGGGTTGGACTCTCCATTTCTCTGGCGTTGCCCGCGGGGAGCGGCGGCGAGCTGGTGTGGGCTCATTGCCCCACAGCTCAGCCGCTGCGTGTTGGGGTTCACTCCGGTGAACGAGAGGGTCGCGTCCCTGCGCCTTCGGGTCGGGGACAGGTCTCTCACTGTTGTGTCGGCCTACGGGCCAAACAGCAGTGCGGAGTACCCGGCCTTCTTGGAGTCCCTGGGAGGGGTACTAGACAGTGCACCAACCGGGGACTCCGTTGTTCTCCTGGGGGACTTCAACGCCCATGTGGATAACGACAGTGACACTTGGAGGGGCGTGATTGGGAGGAACGGCCTCCCCGATCTGAACCCGCTGGCTCTATTTCCTTCTTTTTTGGTCAAACTTACGCACAGTGGCTCTATTTCCTTCTTTTTTGGTCAAACTTACGCGCAGTGGCTCTATTTCCTTCATTGACTCATTTCTTCGTGTGTTTTCCATGACGAGGCTGTGTTCATGATGCGCAAAACGACCGCTCAAAATCAAAACTAGTTTATTCTTCAGCGCATAACCTTTCCCCACATCTGTCTCATTCTTACATTTACCACTAGAGAGCGCCCCCCGGTGGATGTTAGCCTGTAAAAATCTATAAATTAGCCGCACCATTGTATAAGCCGCAGGGTTCAAAGCGTGGGGAAAAAGTAGCGGCTTATAGTCTGAAATTTACGGTATATAAATGGACCTAGCTCCGAACAGGAAGTGCTCATGGACGCACTTCCAGCTCCATCGACTCTGGTTTTAATTCACTTTCTATTGAAAAGCTGTGTCCTCTCTCTCTGTACCTGCTGCTGTCAGACTCGTCATTTTGGTCGTAAATGTCCGTAAATGTTCGCTCTACATGATCCTGGGGTTTTTATTTCGCTCTTTTGTCCGTAAATCGAGATCTGAATGAATCTGAGTTGTGTTTTGTTTTGTGCAGTGGTGAACACGGAGCCCGACAGCGAGGAGGGCGTCCAGGAGAAGTCCCTGTTGAACCAGCACAGCACCGACGTGTGGGGCATCGTGGAGGCGCTGTTCATCCAGGACGGGCCGTTCCTCGTCGTGCGTCTCACCGTCATGATCTTCTTCGACGTCTTTCACCAAATGCTCGTCTTCTTCACCATCAAGAACCTGCTGGTGGTCATCCTAAACCTGTACCGCCTGGTGGTCATATGTCAGGACTTCAGGTCATCCCGCAGCGGGATCGGTGAGGCCACACCTTTACCTTGATGGAACGACACTTCCTGTTAGACTGATGACATCACGGCGTTCTGCACGTCAATCATATTTAATACAGATTTAATACAGATGGAGGCAGCTGGAATGAAAACATCAATTATGGTAAAATGAGTGTTGTTCCGATACCATTTTTCTGGGCTCTAATACCGACACTTGGCCTTATTGTACGATACCGATACCAATATCAGACCGATACCGAACAGTGAGAAGAAGTCGACTAAAGCTTCTCCATTTTTTCCCAGCACAAGAGCCAAAAATAACTGTAGTAAAACCTCTGTTGTGATGTTAGCACTGTCGTTGTGTTAGCTCTCTGTTGCCTTGTTAGCGGTGTTATTGTGTTGTTAGCGCTGTTGTATCGTTAGAGCTATAGTGTTAGCACTGTCTTAGCGCTCTTTTGTAGTGTTACACTCTCTCTTGTTGTGTTAGTGCTCTCTTGTTGTCGTATTACACTCTGTTGTTGTAGTGTTAGCTCTCTGTTATCATGGTAGCGCTCTGTTGTCGTTTTAGCGCTCTGTTGTTGTGTTACGCTCTGTTATCATGGTAGCGGTCTGTTGTCGTTTTAGCGCTCTGTTGTCGTGTTACGCTCTGTTGTCGTGTTAGCGCTCTGTTGTCGTGTTAGCGCTCTGTTGTCGTGTTACGCTCTGTTGTCGTGTTAGCGCTCTGTTGTCGTGTTAGCGCTCTATTGTCGTGTTGCGCTCTGTTGTCGTGTTAGCTCTCTGTTGTTATATTAGCACACTGTTGTCGTGTTAGCGCTCTGTTGTCGTGTTAGCGCTCTGTCGTCGTGTTAGCACTCTGTCGTCGTGTTAGCGCTCTGTTGTCATGTTTTCACTCTGTCGTCGTGTTAGCGCTCTGTCGTCGTGTTTGCGCTCTGTTGTCATGTTTACGCTCTGTCGTCGTGTTAGCGCTCTGTCGTCGTGTTAGCGCTCTGTCGTTGTGTTAGCGCTCTGTCATCGTGTTAGCGCTCTGTCGTAGTGTTAGCGCTCTGTCATCGTGTTACTGCTCTGTTGTCGTGTTACTGCTCCGTTGTCGTGTTAGCGCTCTGTCGTCGTGTTAGCGCTCTGTCGTCGTGTTAGCGCTCTGTCGTCGTGTTAGCGCTCTGTCGTCGTGTTAGCGCTCTGTCGTCGTGTTAGCGCTCTGTCGTCGGCCGCACTCTGCATTTAAACCGCTCTGGGAGTTAGCGTCAGCATTAGCATTAGCCGCAGACACCAACAGCTGCATCTACAGGTCCTCCTTCTGGAAAAAACAGAGTGGTATCGGATCGGTGATTCGGCCTGAGCACTCACCGATACGATACCTGAAAAACCGTGCAGTACCGGAGCTTTTGGTATCGGAACAACCCTGATTAAAATGCACATTTCTGTCGTAACGCGGCGAGCTTTTGGGTCTAATCACTGAAAGAAATGATTAAGTTGAACGTTTATGGATTTACCTTTTTGGATTTTTCACGTGTCGATACGTCGATACGGCTCCGATCTGGTTCCTGCCTCCATCTGGGATTATGACGTCATCACGTAACGCAACAAGGCGGCTACTTTTTTCGTTTAATATACAGTACACTTTGGCCTGTCACGATAACACTCTTTGTTTCTATAGAAAAATACTGCGATTGATGCTAATATCGACAAAAATGCTAATCCCTGTAGAACATCTGTACCTCAAATGTTTTTTTTTTCACATTTCAACAAAAAAACAACAAAAATCTCCCCATTTTTGCAAAGAAACTGTAATATATTTTGCGATTATGGTGACAGGCCGACGGTACAGTGCAGCATTCAGTCATTTCTACCTCATCATCATCATCACCGGCTCATCTTCATCTTCATCAGTAACTTCTTCCTCTGGACTAAAGGCTCGTTTTAAAGCTGGTCAGAGTCACGTGTCACTGTTTTGTTTTGTTGTTGGGTGCGTTTGTAACTTTAGACTCCTCATTTTACTCAAACGTTACTATTTAAATCCTGTTTCTTAATGTCACAAAGGCCCATACGTGTCTGAACTCAGTGGTGGAAGCAACGAAGTAAAAGTACGGTAGTAAAGAACAAAAAAAGTACACATTAACTGGATACTTTTTACTTTTACTTGAGTACTTTTGAGAGCAGTGTCTGTACTTTCTACTCCGCTACATTCTTGAACAGGACTGAAAAGTAAAAGTATTTTTGATTATTGTGCGAGAAAACAAAAATGTACAAGTAAAAACAGAGAGAAAAAAACCTACAGGGAGGAGCTCGGAGTAGAGACGCTGCTCCTCCACGTCGAAAGGAGCAGCCCGGAGGAGCTGGAGGACATGTCTGGGGTGAGGGAAGACTGGGAGTCGCCCGGACCCGCCCCCAGATAAGAGAAAAAAAACAAAACATTTTAATTGTTTCTGTTGAACAAAATCACCACATTTGAAACTTTATAAGACTCAAAATCTGCACAAAATACTTTTACTTTTTACTCTTTACGTACATTTTTAAACGGGTACTTTAATACTTTTACTTAAGTTGATTTTTCATGTGATACTTTTACTTTTACTTGAGTATTTTTTGCCCCGGTCTGTACAAAAACTGCGTCCTTTTTCCACCACTGTCTAAATTTCACACTGGTTGTAATTAAACTGATGTATTTTCATGGGAGGAATTTTATTTTTGAACATATGAATTTTTTTTATTTTTTTTTCCTCACAAACCGACGGAACTGAAGAAAAATGAAGAGAAATATTTACCAAAGTCGTGTCCCGTTAAAACGAGTCTACGGCAAGAATCAAGTCAAAGGAGTAAAAGTCACATGACCTGCTTTTGTGTTACAAGATACACAAAAAATACACAAAAAATACACAAACTACGGGGCGTCCTTTGAGTCTCTTTACAGTTTAAAAGTGTCGTTACAAAGAAAGTGGGTCAGATACATGAATCAGACTTGTGCCGTTGTTCTGTTGTTCTAGATCTGCGGAGAGGCGAGTCCACGCACACTAAGAATGCAGGATATAATAAGAGACGTGACAGTTATTTACTAGTATAAAAGTAGAACGTTACTTAGATATCACTATGGGAACCGCTGGGCAGATAAGTGACTAAAAAACAAAAAAATGAAATAATATAAAATAAAATAAAAAATAATAATAAATATAAATCCAATTAAATCAAAGAAAAAAACAATAACATAAAAAAAAAAAAAAAGTGACTAAAAACCTAATTAGGTCATTGAACCACATGTCCTTTTCCAGTTGTGTGTCATTATTCTGTCTAAAATATTCCACAGTATGGCATTAGTTTCGTCTATATCCAAGGAGACAAGCAGATGACGCGGCCATCTTATAGATCTGTGGAGAGGCGAGTCCACTCACACTAAGAATGAAGGACTAGTATAAAAGTAGAACATTAGTTAGACATCACTATGGGCAGATATGTGGAAAAAACAAATTAAAAAAAATAAAATAATAATAAATATAATAATAATAAAATTAAATAAAAAATAAAACAATAAATAATAAATAAATACTACTAAAATAAAATAAAATTAAATAATAAATATAAATCAAATTAAGTCAAAGGAAAAAACAACAACACTAAAACAAAATTTAAAAAAATAAAAAATCTGACTAAAAACCTCATTATGTCTCTGAACCACACGTCCTTTTCCAGTGATGCGTTATTGTGTGTCATTATTCTGTCTAAAATATTCCACAGTATGGCATTAGTTTCGTCTATATCCAAGGAGACAAGCAGATGACGCGGCCATCTTATAGATCTGTGGAGAGGCGAGTCCACTCACACTAAGAATGAAGGACTAGTATAAAAGTAGAACATTAGTTAGACATCACTATGGGCAGATATGTGGAAAAAACAAATTAAAAAAAATAAAATAATAATAAATATAATAATAATAAAATTAAATAAAAAATAAAACAATAAATAATAAATAAATACTACTAAAATAAAATAAAATTAAATAATAAATATAAATCAAATTAAGTCAAAGGAAAAAACAACAACACTAAAACAAAATTTAAAAAAATAAAAAATCTGACTAAAAACCTCATTATGTCTCTGAACCACACGTCCTTTTCCAGTGATGCGTTATTGTGTGTCATTATTCTGTCTAAAATATTCCACAGTATGGCATTAGTTTCGTCTATATCCAAGGAGACAAGCAGATGACGCGGCCGTCTTATAGATCTGCGGAGAGGCGAGCCCACTCACACTAAGAACACAGGGTTTTCTAGGTATTTTTTACTAATGCGATGGAATAAATGATAAAAGATGAGATTAATGCCACACAGTGAAACATTCCATGGAAAGAAACGAGACAAGCAGGAGGCTGAACGGTAAGACAAACATGTGCTGATAATAAACGATTTGAATGTGTTGTGTTTGTGTTTTAGCCCCAGACCTCCGTGTTCTATGTGTTTCTATCGTTTCTTATTATAAAATACCACAATAGAGTGCAGTGACATTGTGATGGGGATGTTCTACATGTATCTCAATGGTAGAATGTTCAGCGATTATCATGGAGACACATTGCACATATAAGATTGTGCAAAAACTCATGAAAAAAACGCACAAAATGGGTTTAAAGTGCACGTTTTCCACGTTTTGGATTTGTTTCTACGAGGCTGAGCTAAAGACGTCGCGAATCGAACAAAAATACGGAACATTACCGAACTAAAGCCAAAGATACAGACGCGATTGAAGCCGCGATGAGGCTCTGAAACAGCGAAACACGACAGGAAATCCAGTCCTGTCTCGATGTGCTTCATGTGACTAATGTTTCCGATATAGACGTGGATTAAATGAGGGAAAAACACACAAAAAAACACAAAAAACAAGTCTGATTCTGATATTTTAAATTGTAAAGAGACTTGCTGGACGACCTGTGCTTTGGATTGTATGTTTGATTGTTGTATTTGACCTGCGGGTGGTGCTAGAGAGCTTCATAAACTGTACAAAAGTGCTCCTCATTGTCTGGATGGAGGTTTTTCTGCCGCCTCGTTCATCTTTCCAGGCTGTAGAGTTGTGAGAAATAAACATACAAACATAAATCAATCCCCTGAGAGACTGCGGATAAGAAAAACAGCCCCATTATCGGACGACAAAAGAGTGAACGGTGAAGGCCGGTGTGGAGAGCGCCCTGGAGTCTGTTTGAATAGACGCTAATGTGGCCTATTGTTTGATTTAAAGGACGTTTTTGAGAGTTTACTTCCTCGATAACGTCGGCAGCTCTCAGACGAGACCTCGAGGACCTCACTCTGCCATGTCTGTCCCCCGTCTCCACGCCATTTCAGCCATGTCACTTTTACTTCTAACACCGTCAGACGAGTTCATACGAGTTTCCATCCGCGTGCGTGGTGTGTTTTTGTCGTTCTAACTCTGTGACGTTGCATTAAAGAAGCGCTGTGTTTGTAGGTGGAGGGCTCGACACCTTCTCTTCTCCGTGTCGTTGCTGTGTGGGACTTCACAGACAAACCGACGGTGTTTAAAAGTTACATATTGCATCTTTAAAAGGTCCTATATTACGCCAAAACTGACACTTGTGAGCGTTAAGCCGTGTTATAATACTGTTTCCTCCTCAAAAAACAGACCTGGAGTTGTGTTTTGTTTCATTCACACATGTTTGAGTGACTTTATTGTAAGTCCGTCTCCATCTGCAAAGCTCAAAACGCTCTGTTCCACCTTGTGATGTCATCGAGTGGGAGTTTTCAAGTGAACAGCGACTTTTACCTTTAGTCCAGTCGAGATAAGTGGCAACTCTAGGTCTGAAATGATCCAAATGATTCTATAAATGAAGGTGTGTGGAGTTTAAAAACACAGCGGAGCACTTCCTGTATCACCACACGATGACATCACGAGGTGGAACAGAGCGTAAATCTGTGGAGTTTGTGTGTTAAACATGTGAGAATGAAACAAAACACAACTCCAGGTCTGTGTGTGATGAGGAAACAACATTAGAACAGATCAGAGACTAGTGTCATGTGGGACTTTAATGTCTAGGGGGCGCTGTGTGTGTGAGGGGCAGCTCAAAAGACCAAGGAGTTTACAATTAGAGCGAGTACTCGAGTATTCTGGTACTCTAGTACTCTTCCACTGGTGCTGCAACTAATATCACAACTGCTACCAAACACCACTACTACTAATACTACTAGTACTACTATTACTAGTACTACTACCAACTGACATGACAGTTATTTACTAGCAATAAATAAAAGTAGAACATTAGTTAGACATTACTATGGGCAGATATGTGTGTGTGTGTGTGTGTGAGAGAGAGAGAGACTAAAAAACAAAACAAAAAAAACTAAAAATAAAATTATTAAAAAAAAAAAAAAAAGAAAAAACAAACAAATATGTGATTAAACTCATTATGTCTGAACCACACGTCTCTTTCCAGTGATGCTTCTGCCACCTGCTCGTCTCCATGGAGTTGTGTGTCATTGTTCTGCCTAAAATATTCCACAGTATGGCATTAGTTTCGTCTGTTTCCAAGGAGACAAGCAGATGACGCGGCCATCTTATAGATCTGCGGAGAGGCGAGCCCACGCACACTAAGAACACAGGGTTTTCTAGGTATTTTTTACTGATGCGATGGAATAAATGATAAAAGATGAGATTAATGCCACACAGTGAAACATTCCATGGAAAGAAACGAGACAAGCAGGAGGCTGAACGGTAAGACAAACATGTGCTGATAATAAACGATTTGAATGTGTTGTGTTTGTGTTTTAGCCCCAGACCTCCGTGTTCTATGTGTTTCCAGAATTGACACTTTGTAGTGACGTCACGCATCAGGCTGGAGGGGTTCTACATGTATCTCTATGGTGGAATGTTCAGCAGTCACCATGGAGACACACTGCACACATAAGATTGTCTAAAAACTCAACAAAAAACACAAAACAGCACATTTTTCAGGAGCGTGTGATCAATCTGAGCTCATGGGTCTGTTTAGAAGTTTGATTTTTACACAAAAAGTCGAGAGCGGCTAATGGAAACACTGTTGGCTAATGCTAATGCTAATGCTAGCTTGTGACTCATTTTATGCGTGAGAGACTTGTTTAACAGCCCTAAATCCGCTCACCTGTTGTAGTTCCAGCTAAATCAGTGTTTTTTATGGTCAGATTGTGTTAAAATAAACTCACATTAAAGTCTAACAGAGCTGCAGACAGAGCAGTGCCTACAGATAGCATCACACCACCATCATATCAGCTGAAAAGTATCAATGTAATATTTTTATCTGTCACATTTACTGTAAGAAATCACACGTTTTGTCCAGTCAGGTTTTCAGCAGCCTGTGTTTTCTCCCTTTAATTAAATCTGGATTCTCTGCTTCAATTTCACTTTAATTTATTTTAGTAAAGCCCAAAACCACAACAGCAGCAGAAGTCGCCTCTTTGGGCTGAACCCGAGGATTGATTTAACCAACAGAAAGTTAGAAAATCAACAATGAAACAGAAACAGACAAACAAATGAATCATCTGTTTCCTCATAAATGTGAACTGTTCTTCTTAAAGTGGAGCAAACACAAAGGTTCTGCCTGTGCGTTCACCTCTCTGCTCTTTAACTCTACTGGATTTGCCTGCCACCTGCTGGTCATCTGAAAAACAACACAACTGTCCACTTTTCCCTTTCCTTTTCTGTATTTCCGATCAGTTTATTGAGTTTATCTACACTGCTCCAACTCGATTATAACCCAAACTTAAACTAGAAGCGTCTTTGTCCAAATCTCCTCAGCTGATCTCCAGGCTGCTGAATGGCTCCTGTATCTGTCTGACTGTAACATGACACGTTCGGGGCTGGGCTTGCGTGACACACACCTCTCCCTTTTCCCAGACAAGCGTTTCAGGTTCGGGTGGAGCTTGGTTTATCAGTTAGTCACAGTTTTCCTCTGCGTAAATACGCACGGAGGGCTGAGCGCGGCACACTACTTCCCCAACACTCATCCTCTGCTTGTCCTTGTTTCCTTCGTCTCCTCAACTCCTCACAAAGCTCTCAAAGCTCCCCAGGACTCGGACATGTTTCGCTGTGGCATCGCGTACCCCAGATGCAGGTGGATCGTGCCCCTGCTGCTGCTCTTCGCCATTATTTTTGACATAATCGCCATTGCTGCTACGTCGGGATGGGTGGAGGACGAGGACGCGCGGTCTCACTACGCCAATATGTGGAGCCAGTGCAGAGGGAGGAACAACGAGTGGGGCTGCAAGACGCTCATGGAGTTCCGTAAGTTGGAAAAAAAAAAGCCTCCAGCAGCCACCTGAGCCGTGATATAGAGCCTTTATTATGAATCCGTGCGTCATGCGTCACTGAATGTCTCTGTGGTGCGTAAAATACAACAGATCTGTGTGAAAGACGTGACCTTTGCTAACAAAACCCAAAAACTACTGGTTATAGTGAAGTGGAGGCCTGCTCAGTGAACTTTGTCCTAACTATCACCACGCTGTTCTTTCCCTTTTCCACTTAGATCATTCACATTTTATAGTTTTAGCTGGAAAGTCCTTGTTTTTTTTTCATTCTGAGATCACAAAAATACCTTTCTGCCAACGCCTGTGTTTTTATGAGCCTTGGAAGTTGTCAGGTTGAGTTCAGGCCTCAGCAGAGACAAACAAGGCAAGACAGGTTTATTTGTACAGCGCAGGGGGAATTCAGAGTGTTTTACAGAACAATAAAGACGCTAAAAATCACAAATAATCAAGAGGAAATTAACATTAAAGGAGAAAAGTGCAGAATAAACCCCATTCAGTCATAAACACAGCTAAAAAGAACAGTTTTGAGCCTAAACATTGTCAAACAGTGGCGTTTTTGTTGGTCTATAATAGCAGTCTTCAACCTTTTTTCACCTTTACAAAACAAATACGTCAGAGAGCTGCTAATTTTAGTGTTTTGCAAGAAATTGAGCAAATATAAGAGGCGTAAAAAAGCCTTAAACGGGGCACAGTTTGACGTCTATAAACATAAACTACTATCTGTTTATTAGAGCACAAAGTTAGGCATCAAAAAGACACATTTACACTGATAATTGGCGTTTAATTAATCACATTTGAGCACAATATTGTTCAGAAATCCCTCGGTGAGCTGCTTGGAAAGGTTTGGAGACTCCTGGCCCATAGTGTTGTTTTCTCTCTAGTGATTTGCACAATTGCCCAGCTTTCCAAATCTGCCCCAGTCTCAAAAACAAGACCCACAAGTCGACCTCAAACATTTGCATATTGGCCTTTGATGGAAGAGAACTTGTAGATTTGGCTCTCGTCCAAATCAACATTTAAAATCTGCTTCCTGCATCGCTAGGATCATTGTCTCATTGCCCATAAAGCGACAAGAATCAACATGTTTTTATTCAACGGCAGAGCTCGTGCAAGATTAAACTAGATTCTAGAAGATTTATAGCAAGAAATGAAACTAAAAATGCCACATAAATGGAGTTTGAGATGTTTAAAACGCTTGGAATACGAGTCGGGATTGTAATTTTACTCAAATCTCGTGCAAATATAATGAAGATCCAATGAGTGAAACAGTGAAAAATGGTGTTACTCCAGGTTTTATTAGAAGTTTAGCAGCAGTTTGAATCAGTTTGGCATGAGTTTTGTTTGCAACAGATCCACGCTGAACCATGAACCAGTTGAACTAGTCCGGTGTGTGTTTGCGTGTGCGTTTGTGTGTGTGTGTGTATCGCTGCAGGCCTGAGCACACACCCAAACGCAAAAAACATGTGAATTATTCAACGTGAGACTGATCCGGTAACACACAGGGGGTCACCTTTTATCTGCGGGTCTGTAACGACAAGGAAACGAGGAAAGAAAGTTTAAGTCTGCAAGATTAGCTCATGTTTAAATGGTGAAAGTGCGAGACTAA
Organism: Periophthalmus magnuspinnatus; assembly: GCF_009829125.3. Lineage (NCBI taxonomy): Eukaryota > Metazoa > Chordata > Actinopteri > Gobiiformes > Gobiidae > Periophthalmus > Periophthalmus magnuspinnatus. Next base: position 30,906,440 of record NC_047140.1, read on the forward strand.
ACGAGGGAGTGAGAGCGGAGGGTGTGGGTTCGACGCCGCACATTCCAGAGGGGGAGTTGCAGAGTTCGTCTTATCGGGTTTGAGTTTAGTTATCAAAGTATTTCAAAACCGAAGTCGACGGTTTGAGCAGTTTTAGCGTTATTATTATTATCGTGGGGAGTCCTTGTCCCAGTTTGCACCACGTTCCCAGAGGGTTAGAAGGTCAAAAAGCACTTTAATAATCATAATCTTAATCCTAATTTAGTTTTATTTAAATGCTCAATCCCAAAATAAAAGTAATTTCTCCAAAAACTGTTCAGAAAAGGTCCAACGTTGTTTTATTTTTTTATTTTTATATCAGTACTATCGAGCTCTGATGCTAGTTTTAGTATTGATTTGTATCAGATTTTTTAAACTTTACACAATCTTTTTACTTTCAAATTGCGACAAGATCCTGATTTTCCTGATTTGAATTTATCAGCCCTGATCAGACGAGATCATTGTCAAAATACAAACACAAAACACAAAACAATCTGAGTACGTGCTGTTGTTTTAATATTGTTTGTTGTTCCGTTTGTGCAGCTTGGGCCCAGGCCGTCGCCGCGCTCATGATCATCGGCCTCATCATCCTCGTCATCGCCTTCATCATCTCTTGCATCGCCCTGTGCCGTACGGTTAACATCGGCCTGCTGCCCGTCATCGGCGCCCTGCTCATCCTCGTGTGTAAGTCCGGCTCACCTAAAAAGTCAAGAGTCTGACGTAAATTTCTTAAGAAGAGCGTGGAGTGAGAACAGCTCATGAGGTGGAGTCGTCTGAGCGCCGGGTGGATGTGAAGTCACACTATTGTGCTGCTGTGGGTGCGGAGAGGTGGGGGGGTGGGGGGTGGGGGGTGGAGGGGCAGTGCTTTTGTGTGACATCACTATGGGAACCGTTGGGCCGGGGCAGATATGTGGCTAAAAAACTAACCAAAAAAAGCTTTAAAAAAAAGGCCAAAAAACCCAACTAAAAATCAAATTAAATCAAAATAAATAAAATAAAATCAAAGAAAAAAAATGTGACAAAAAAACAAACAAACAAAAAATTTAGAAATAAGTAAAATAAAATAAAAAATTGTTAATTAAATTAAATCAAAGGGAAAAAAACAGATGCAACTATACAAACAACAACAACAAAAAACCTACAAAAAATAAAATAAAAAAAACAAAATAAATTTTAAAAAGTCAATCAAGCAATCAATCAAATTAAATGGACAAAAAAATGTGACTGGATCTCACACAGTTTCACTCTGATAATTGGACACGCTCCATTGGCAACGAAACCTGATCTGTTTTACCCAGTACTGGAAAGTAATGAAGTAAAAGTAATAAAGTATTGTACTTGAATACGTTTTACTTTTACTTCACTACATTTGAGAGCAGTATCTGTACTTTCTACTTCATTACATTTTAGAACAGGACTGAAAACTAAAAGTATTTTTATTATAATCTGAGACCTGCTGAAAAGGCTGAGGGTTTATTTTTAACACATTCAGAATTTGAGCAAAACAAAAATATACAAATAAACAGAAAAAAAAATAGTTTCAGTTCAAATCTTCATCAAAATCAGCACATTTGAAGCTTTAAAGACTATGAAAGTTTAAGAAAACTCCCGCACTCTGTGTCATTCTTGATTCACTTTTATTCTCAAAAAGTTTCGGTCCCTCTGACCAAAATGTTGTGAGACTAAAAGTGAATTCAGACCAAGTGCTTCTCCTCTTACTCACCTGTTGCATCGTCAGGTGACCAAGACTCAAAATCTGTGAGAAATACTTTTACTTTTTACTCTTTAAGTACATTTTTAAACAGACACTTTAGTATTTTCTTTCTTTCTCTTTATTTCTACAGAGGAACCCAAAGAAAACACTGAGACTCTTCCATGGGCTCTGCTTAAAATACAAAACAAACAAATTTAATACAATCCTCCAGCTGATTCTGTAGAAATGAGTATTTATATCTTGCGCTCGTTCTTCTGATGCATGCAGACACAAGTCATCACATAGTTCACTGCCCTGCCTTTCGTGAGAATATGAATCATACACTTATCTGTGAGACAAAATGACAAAATGCAAATGTGTCCAGAGCCACGCCCTTCAGAAAGAAAAACTGTATGTTTAACCACAGACACCTGCACGACTCACCCAGCGCCAAGTACACACCCCGTTTAGCGAGCGAGGGATTACTGCGCTTATAATACTACACTTATACATACTACACTTATACATACACTTATACATACTACACTTATACATACTACACTTATACATACTACACTTATACACACCCATACGCCTGTACCAGGGGTCTCTCTCTCTCTCTCTCTAAAGAGCCACATACGGCTCTTTAAAGACTCCAGTGTGACTCTCTGCACTTTATTTCTTAAGTTTATATTTGACAGTGTTTGTTTCTCACCAAAGATCATTCATCGTATTGAAATTATTTATATTTTTTTACTATTCGTCTGAGCAAATCCCATAATGCATAAAATCGTAAAGAATAAAGATCATTTTGTGGAGTAAATATTACACATAAAATGCACCAGAATGCCGTTTAATTTGCTCAAAACCTAAAGACCTTCAACAGTAAAGTCCACAAAGTTCACATAAATACATTTACAGTTACATATTCTTTATCGTGTGTTAAGCTGCAAACATTTGACCTACTTTTAAATGAATCGATCAATCTCTTGGTCTCATTATTTATGTACGGTTCTTTCAGTTCAATCCAGTTTATTTTTGTAAAGCCCAAAATCACAACAGCAGCAGTTTCCTCTAACGACTGAACATGAGAATTTATTTAATCAAAAGAAAGTTACAAAACTGACGATGAAACAGAAACAGACAAGCAAATGAATCAACAAAAAACGAGCAAATGGAGAAGTGTCCCAGAGAAAAAACTAAAAAAAACCCGTCTTCTGACTTTCATTTGGTTTGAATCGGGCCTCTGTGTCTCTCCCGGTCTAATCTCTCCTCTTGTTCTCTCGTTCCACAGTCATCCTGCAGGTCATCGCTCTGATCATTTACCCCGTGAAGTTCCAGGACCTGATCTACGAGGGACACTATTACTTCAACTGGGCGTACGGCTTCGGCTGGGGCGCCACTATACTCACCCTCGGCTGTGCCATCCTCTTCTGCTGCCTGCCCCGTTACGAGGACGAGCTGACCGGCATGGCCAAAGTCAAGTACCTGTACTCCTCCGATTAAAGGGCTCCGGGCCCCTGCAGAACTTTGGCGTGGTCAGCTGGATGCGGTTGACCCTTTGACAGTTTGACACTGGAGCATGTCACCAAAGCTTGTAACGTGTTTGGCTCTGCACTCACAGCGAAGCAAAAAGGATGTGGACTGTGCCGAGCTCAGATCTTTGCTTTTGTACAAATCTTTATATTTAGTTAAACACTATTTTCTGAACAAAACTAAAACGTCCCATTAGCCTCACATTAAACATTCACAAGTGCACTTAAACAAACAAACGAATGTAATCTGATCTGGACGTCAGAAAGAATCCAAACGAAATCCAACTTTGCACAGGCTGCAAATCATCCAAGAATATTATAAAAGTAATAATTTTTAACTGTTGCTGTTGTAAACTGAGAAACAAAAGGACAGATGATACTGGACTGTATATTTTGAGTTATAAGAGTTTATTTTAACTGTCTGAAAACAAGGGAGTATTGGATTTTTAACCTGATGGTAATGAGGATATAATGAATATGAGTTTATACTGCACTGTTCAAACGTCGTGTGTCTAAAGGGAGCGATATAAAACGTCATTCCAACTCTTTTCTAACACTAGCTTCATGTTTTTGAGGATGTTTGGGCTTTATTTTTGTAATACTGTGTTTTATAATGCAATAATATGCTAATAAAAACAGAACGTCTTTAGCCTCCTGCTCTGGACTCTTTTATATTGTGTGTATACATGTATGTGTATGTATGTATATAGATATATACAATATATGGGTGTATATTGTATATATATGTATGTATGTGTTGGTGTGTGTTATATGTATGTATATATATATGTGTATGTATGTGTGTATATATGTATATATATAGATAGATAGATATGTATATGTATATGTATATGTATATATATATATATATATATATATATATATATATATATATATATACATATCTATCTATATGTATATATATGTGTGTGTGTGTGTGTGTGTGTAGGGCAAAGTAAAAGAAAAGGAATACTTGCCAAGCCATCATTGGGTGTGTCTCACAGGGTGATGGACTCATTACATGAGCTTCACAGCTTCTTGGGGTTCCATGTTTTTCACAGGGTCAACTGGAAATAGGTGAACGACAGACACTTCAACATGTAGCATATAAATGCAGAATTGTAGATAGTATGTTGCTACGTGTGTGTGTATGTGCCTTACTAAACTTTGACCATTGTGAAAAATAAATTGAATTGAATAGAATATATTCTGACACTGATTTAGCGTTCAGGAAAAACAACAACCACAACAACAACGACAACCACAACAATGACAAAAATGACAACAACAATGACGACAACAACAACGACAATGATGACAACAACCACAACAATAGACACAACAGAAACAACAATAACCACAACAACAGTGACAACAATGACAAAAACCACAACAATGACAACAACCACAACAATGACAACAACAGCCACAACAATCACAACAATAGACACAGCAGAAACAACAACAACCACAATAACAGCCACAACAATGACAACAACAACAATGACAACAACAACAATGATGACAACAACCATAATAACAGCGACAACAACCACAACACTAGACACAACAGAAACAACAATAACCACAACAATAGCCACAACAACAGTGACAACAACAACCACAACAATGACAACAACAACAACCACAACAATCACAACAACAGCCACAACAATCACAACAATAGACACAACAGAAACAACAACAACCACAATAACAGCCACAACAATGAACACAACAACAACTACTATGATGACAACAACCATAATAACAGCGACAACAACCACAACAATAGATACAACAGAAACAACAATAACCACAACAACAGCAACAAAAAACACAGCAACAGCCGCAACAACCACAACAACAGCGACAACAATAACAGCCACAACAACCACAATAATCATAATATTAATAATCATAATAATAATCCTTCCTTAAACAGAAATGGGGCCTGAGACATAATCTCTCCTCCATCTACAACTTCATCCTCAGACCCAGAACAATATCAGGGTCGTCTCAGCTGAAACTGGAGACAACAGCTGTTTACAGTTTCAGTGTGGTTAGCCCCTCCCCTCAGACAGATTTAAGACAGTGGCCACCAGCATCTGAATAGAACTGAAGAAGTGACTTGGATGAGCAGCGTTTTCACTCTTACGATTTGTCCAGTTGACAGATTTAAACATTGTCGTTTGCTCTGGGTCAGACCTGGACGACTGAGAGATTCACACAGACAATAATCATAAGAGTCATAATAATAATAATGCCTGACACCTGTACTGCATGTGTCGAAGCCTCTGCGTTCATTCTTCATTCACTCAACACTCTGTGGTGGTAAACTACTGTTGTAACCACAGCTGCCCTGGGGCACACTGACAGAAGTGAGGCTGCCAATCTGCACCATCAGCCCCTCCGACCGTCACCACAACACTCACTCTACACCTCATTCAGACATGGCAATTTGGGTGAAGTGTCTCTGCGCCTAAGGACACAACAACAACCTCCGACTTTCAGTGAGTTTGGAACAGACACAGCTACAGTTTGTGTGAATCAGTTTACAGGCGGAAGTTTGTACCACACACAGTTATGTTTATGTTTCGTCACTGGCAACTCCACTGCAGAAAAACTGTTCCACCCTGAATCTGAACATTTTAAGTCTGTTTGGTTCTGTCACTCATCAGCAACTCCACAGAAACCTGAGTCTGTGAGAAACAGTATCAGCCCTGAGTGAGACATACTCGGCCGTACAGTCAACCTAAAGACATTATGACTCATCTGTAATGTGTAGTACACCCAGAGCCACTCCCGGAGCCACACCCCCCAGAGCCACACTCAGAGCCAGAAACAGAGCTGCACAGCATGTCCTGACAGCACCTGAGCTCAAGAGGAGAGAGAGATGAAGAAAGAGGAGAAGAGACAGACAAACAGAGAGACAAACAGAGAGACATGATCCAGAGGTGACAAAAAAGAATGTGTGAATTCATGAGAATGTGAGGGAGGATTTAGTCACTGTCGATGCAAATGTTTCATTGGCGTCAACTGTTTTAGAACTTTACTGTTTCCTCAGAACTCTGTGGAATCAGACTGTGATGAAACAACACAAAACAATGACGCTCTGATCAGATGAGGTAAAACCATTTCTCCCCCCGAACCGCCACCTTAACGTGGTGGAGGGTTTGAGCCCGACTGATCCTGGGAGCTCTGTCGTCAGGGGCTCCATGCCCCTGGTAGGGTCACCCATGGCAAACAGGTCCTGGGAGACGGGTCTGACCAAGAGGAAGAAGGAGTCTTATCGAGCCTTGTTGGCTCGTGGGACTCCTGAGGCAGCTGATGAGTACCGGCGGGCCAAGAGTGCCGCGGCTCGGGCGGTCACAGAGGCAAAAACTCGGGGTTGGGAGGAGTTCGGGGAGGCCATGGAGGAGGACTATCGGACGGCCTCAAAGAGATTCTGGCAAACCGTCCGACGCCTCAGGAGGGGGAAGCAGTGCTTCACCAACACTGTTTACAGTGCGGGTGGAGAGCTGCTGACCTCGACTGGGGATGTTGTCGGGCGTTGGAAGGAATACTTTGAGGATCTCCTCAATCCCACTGTCACGTCTTCCGAGGAGGAAGCAGAAACTGGGGACCCAGATGCGGACTCGTCCATCACCCTGGCTGAAGTCACTGAGGTGGTTGGCAAGCTCCTCGGTGGCAAGGCTCCGGGGGTGGACGAGATCCGTCCTGAGTACCTCAAATCTCTGGATGTTGTGGGACTGTCTTGGCTGACACGTCTCTGCAACATCGCGTGGCGGTCGGGGACAGTGCCTGTGGAATGGCAGACCGGGGTGGTGGTCCCTCTGTATAAGAAGGGGGACCAGAGGGTGTGTTCCAATCACAGGGGAACCACACTCCTCAGCCTTCCCGGTAAGGTCTATTCCAGGGACTGGAGAGGAGAATCCGACCCATGGTCGAACCTCGGCTGGGATGAGAATCAGCTCCTCCAAATCCGAGGCCATGGTTCTCGACCGGAAAAAGGTGGTTTGCTCTCTCCGGGTGGGTGGTGAGTCTCTGCCCCAAGTGGAGGAGTTCAAGTATCTCGGGGTCTTGTTCACGAGTGAGCAGCATCTGCAGTGATGCGGTCGCTGTATCGGTCCATTGTGGTAAAGAAGGAGCTGAGCCCAAAGGCGAAGCTCTCGATTTACCTCAATCTACGTTCCTGCCCTCACCTATGGTCATGAGCTCTGGGTAATGACCAAAAGGACAAGGTCGTGGATACAAGCGGCCGAAATGGATTTCCTCCGCAGAGTGGCCGGGCGCACCCTTAGGGATAGGGTGAGGAGCTCGGTCACACGGGAGGAGCTCGGAGTAGAGTCGCTGCTCCAGGATGCCTCCTGGACGCCTCCCTAGGGAGGTGTTCTGGGCATGTCCCACCGGGAGGAAGGAGGTGGGACCTGTTGTACATGAGGTATAACCATTTTAACTATTTCTACATGATCAGGATCATATGCAATAGTCTGATAAAATAAATAAATAAATATGAAAAACATTCAAAATAATTAAAAATACATACATACATACTTTATCAAATGTATTTATAAGGGAATACGATGACAGACTGACTCAATATGTCACTTGTTTGTTGAACTTTTAATACAAATTTCATGATTGTCTCTGTCTAGAAACACTAGAACTGAAATGGAGAAAAAAAACAACTTTTGGTTCTTTTGCTTCACAAAAACTGAATAAATCTGAAGGACACATGAAACTACAGATCAGTGTCACTTTAATAATGTGGAAATAAACATTTATAATCAACCTGCTCCTGTTTTTAATGTTTTAAACACACACAGACACACAGACACAGACACACACACACACCCCCCCACCCCCCCACCGACACACACACACACACCCCCCCGACACACAGACACACACACCCCCCCACACACCCCGACACACAGACACACACAGATGTTTAGAGGCTCTTGCACTGTGGTGACAGTGCCACTAGAGGGCAGTGCTGGTTTGTAAATCCTTCATTTAATTTTCAGTTTTATTATTAGTTAAACATTAATAACATTTATGATCAGTTTTTCAGATTCTGTTTTACAGTAGACACTTTATGTAGAGGCTCATATTCACACAGTGTGCGGAGGGGCAGTGTGCGGAGGGGCAGTGTGCGGAGGGGCAGTGTGCGGAGGGGCAGTGTGCGGAGGGGCAGAGGGTTTGACTTCTGTATTTTGTGTATCATTATAACACACACTCTGCAGAGTCTGGGGCTGTTTTTGTTCCTTCTGTGATAAGATTTTTTCAGTGTTTTAGATTTAAATTGGTGCCTCACACATTCACTGTGTTTGTGAGAATAGTAAAGTATGACACAGAAATACACAATAAAAACAAACAAGTGAACCAAAGCTATACTACTACTACTACTACTACTACTACTACTACTACTGCTACTGCTACTACTACTGCTGATACTGCTACTGCTACTACTACTACTACTACTACTACTACTACTGCTACTACTACTACTACTACTACTGCTACTGCTACTACTACTACTACTACTACTACTACTACTACTACTACTACTACTGCTACTACTACTACTACTACTACTACTACTACTGCTGATACTGCTACTGCTACTACTACTACTACTACTACTACTACTGCTACTACTACTACTACTGCTACTGCTACTGCTGCTACTGCTACTACTACTACTACTACTATTGCTGCTACTGCTACTGCTACTACTGCTACTACTACTACTACTACTACTACTGCTACTGCTACTGCTGCTACTGCTACTACTACTACTACTACTACTACTGCTGCTACTGCTACTGCTACTACTACTACTAATAATAATAAATAAAAATAATAATAAATAAATAAATAAATAAATAAATAAATAAATAAATAAATAAATAAATAAATAAATAAAATAAAATGTCCTAGTCCACCTGGAGCTCACTGGTGGCTGAGGTTCTGTGTGTGTCAGATTTGGTGAGATCATTATGACTCTGGTGACTTTGAGGTTTCTGTTTCCTTCTGTCTAAAGTCTTTTGTTTATGTTGGAAAAGAGACAAGAGAAGGAAAAATAAATAAAAGTGTTTTATTACAGACAGGACTAAAGCTCATCCTGCAGTTTGTGATGATGATTCAGGACTAAATAAAACTCTCATTATTTAATTTTGAGTGTAAACAAACAAAAACAAAAACAATGGATGATTTTTGTTCTACCAAAGAGGAGACTGAGCAGCTCACACCTGGAACGAGACTCGCACCTATGGGACTCGGTGTGTCTGATTCTCTGTGGGACTCGTTCAGTCTGATTCTCTGTGGGACTCGTTCAGTCTGATTCTCTCTGGGACTCGTTCAGTCTGATTCTCTGTGGGACTCGTTCAGTCTGATTCTCTGTGGGACTCGGTGCGTCTGATTCTCCGTGGGACTCGTTCAGTCTGATTCTCTGTGGGACTCGTTCAGTCTGATTCTCTGTGGGACTCGTTCAGTCTGAGTCTCTGTGGGACTCGTTCAGTCTGATTCTCTATGGGACTCGTTGTGTCTGATTCTTGAGCCTCGCTGTGATTCTTGGGACTCGTTGTGAGTCATGTGTGGCTCTTGTCTGGTGAAATGGGCTGTGACGCGGCCTGTCTGTGTCCCTCAGTGACGCGCCTTTGTGCACAGTAGGTGGGATCATTGTGGGATCATTGGTGGGTTGTGCTGTTCAGTGTCAGACGCACAGAGCGCCCCCTGGCGGCACATATGACCGCGCGCACGTCAGAAGAGAAAATGGGTGGACGGAAAGTCCCTGTGTGGAAATCCCCTTGACTTGGGCTTTTTCCTTTTTTACACCGAGCGGACGCACATTCTGTCTGAACGGCTCCGCGCTGCGAGCTCCGGATGAGCCGCGACAGTGAAGCAAACTGAGGCTTGGATGGCGCCGAGGACCGCAGCGCTGAGGCTGAGGGGCTGAGAGGACGAGCCTGAGCTCAAGGCTTTGTTATTATCCCCACACATCTCACACAGGTAAGAGCCGTGTGCGCTGCGTCTCCATGTGACACATCTGTGCTCCCGGGGCTGACGCGCGGCCCAGAGCCCGGGCCAGAGCCCGAGCCAGAGCCCGGGCCTGGGCTTCTATCCGCGCGTGTGTGTGTGGGGACATGGAGGGAGCGTGAAGCTCACGACAGAGCCTCTGACAGCCATTGTTTACAAAGACGTCACTGGCAAAAGGATCAGGCGCTTTTAATCCACCAAAACAGGCCCCAGGGCCACACTGGCCCCGACACCGCGCGCTCACACGCGCTTTGACCGAGTATGTTACAAATGGAGCTGTCATTGGCATTACGTAAGCCTTTAACGTCAGCAAAGTCTTGTGTTATTGTGTTTTTGTGTAGCCAGGCAGGCTAAGCCGCAGCCAGTGCGCCACGGTGTGCGCCACGGTCTGTGCGCCACGGTCTGTGCCCGAGCAGCAGCGGCTCCTCTGGACTGAGCCGCGCGTGGCTCCGGGCGCGTGTGCTCCGGGTGTCTGAGCCCCGCTGTGCGCCGCGGCTCTGTGGCTCCTTTAGCAGCTCCTTTAGCGCGGCCTAGCGCGGCTCTGCGCGGCTCTGTGCGGCTCTGTGCGGCTCTGTGCGGCTCTGTGCGGCTCTCTGCACCTGCTGCTGCTGCTGGAGTTACGGCTGTGCGTGGAACTTAAACTGTGCCTCCCCCAAGTCCAGTGATAAAGTCAGAACAAGTCCAGGCCTGACCATCACCACCACCACAGTCTGGACAGATGTGCTGACCCCACGCGCGCTGACCCCACGCGCGCTGACCCCACGCGCGCTGACCCCACGCGCGTTGACCCCACGCGCGCTGCTCATGTTGCTGTTTGGTCAGAGCCTGATGCTTCTGTAACTTGGAAAACCACAAAACAGTTCCAGAAGTACATGTGTGTAGTGTGTGTGATCCCTCAGTCAGGTCTGAAGTATAAAGTACACAGTGTAAATACTGTACACACTCTGTAGTGGGAGGCAGGTCATTGTTTGGGGTCAGTATTTATAATGGGGACTTTTTCTTTGCAGAACTGCGGAAATGTGTCTGATTCCTGTTCCACATGTGGCTTCTCTGGGGCCTCCACTTTTTGAGGCTGATTCTGTTTTCTGTTTTGGTTTCATTCTTATCGTGCAGCGTCTATATTTACTCCACCACATTTACCTACTTCTGTGGACACTCTATGGTAACAGGACACAGATTTGGTCATAGGGGGACCTCCTGTGGACCTCGCTGACTTATCTTTGTAGAGACTTTAAAGACCAAAGAGTAAATTCCCGTTGGATCATCAGACTCTGAGATGATTGTGTGTCGGGTGCTTTCCAGAGCAAACTGTGCATTAAACTAGAGTTACAGACTTAATCATAAGGACAGGGGGAACTCCACGCAAAATTTCCCATCGGCCCCTTGTATTATTTTCTATAAAAACGCGTTATTGTTCATTTAGAAGCCTTAAATTGGTAAAACCCCGTCCTCCCTCCAGCAGCGACGCTAACCCGCTCATTCCTAAAGTTCAGGCCGTTCCTCTTTTGCGTTTTCTGCAGCAAACGACTAGAATCGCCTACAGTTGAGTTAATTTTTACCTCCGTCGACTTTTACAAACCCATCCCAGTGTAAACCAGAGGATTTTATAGGCGTGCGTGTCTTTATAAACCACTTTTACATCTTTAATCTGCGAATGTTTCACTGATGTTTCGGTTTAGACGGTTTGAAGACGTGGGCTGAGTGAGTTTGAGTCCGTCCACGAGTATCATAGCAACCAAAGAGCCAATCAGGAGCGCCGTGGTTGAACGTAACGCCCTTTCTTGCCCATATCACTGGTTTAGAAGCAGGGCCGGTTCTAGCTTTCAGGGGGCCCCGGGCTGAATGTGTCTCTGGGGCCCCCTCCTGGCTCAGCTGTTGATGATTCACATTTGACACATTCTGACTCTCATCACTTTGACCAGTTGCTTTTGTGTTTTATGACTGAAAACATCCGGAATGTCACAACTACAACAGTCACAAGGACAGAACTATAGAAAGGGGGGCAAGAGTTTTGAAATTGTGGACATTTTTTCTTCATTTCTGGTGGATTTTAATGTGTTCACGACTCAAAAACAAACACAGCAGCAGCAGATATTTTACTACTGTAGATATAAAACAAATGTAATCGTTTGAGAGGGACATTTAGGCGTATTATATTATTTTCAATATAAATGTAGAGCTCTTGGGGGCCCTATGCAGCTGCTCCGTCTGCTCATAGTCTGGACTTAGCAACTTAGCAACGCTGTCAATCAAACCTGTTGCTAAGGCCAGTCGGAGTGAAAGAAGGCGGCTAATTTGTCTGTTATTAATGTTTATATCTTAATTTATGGACAGAAAAGTGGAATAAAAACCCCAGGATCATGTAGAGAAGGTTAAAACGAACATTTAAGACCAAAATGACGAGTCTGAACGCAGCAGGTACAGAGAGAGGAGCGAGTTTTTCAATCGAAAGTGAATTGAAGCCACAAAACACGATCACTTTCTGTTTGGAATGCGATTTTTAGAAACATAACCCCCCGCGATAAACGAGGGACCACTGTACATTATAAGTGTTCTTCTCATCACCGTGTGCGCTCGTACCTGTGCTTTGGTGGCGAAGTGGGCGTGGTCTTTACGGAAAATGGCCGGAAACTGACCGACCTGATGCTTTTTACCCCTTGTCTGCGAGAAAAGGTTGATATTAAACTGATATGAAGTTGTAGTGTTGCGTTTTTTTAAATAACAGGAAGTGCGTCCGTGCTCAGGTTAGCATGTTAGCAGGCTAGCGTTGTCCGTTTATCTCAGGTTTCACGTTATAATCGCCGCGTGAGTGTTTGCGAGCGTGTTCTGCGCAGTAAAATGTAACAAAAAACAAAAAAATCACATCTGGTGTCCTCTTCTTCTCCTACAGTTTCCACATTGTTCTGTGTTGGGCCTCCTCCTCTTCCTCCCCACCTTCCACCCACCTGGCCCCTCTCCACCCACCATGTCGCAGGGTCAGAACTTCCTGCCCAAATTTCTCTTTGTGTCTAATCTGCTGAAGGCTGTGAAGATTCGCCAGCGCGTTCCCAACGACGTGGTCAAGCCGACGGCGAGCGGCGGCCTCATGCATCACCTGAGGGGCATGCACCGCTACACCCTGGAGATGATCGCCATGAACCACTTCCCCCAGGCCTTCAGGGAGGTGGTGCAGGCCGCCATCTTGGACCGGGCCATGCAGGCGTCGCTGGAGCAGGAGAAGAAACTCAACTGGTGTCGGGAGGTGAAGAAGATGGTGCCGCTTCGGACGAACGGTGAGAAACGCCAAAAGATATTACACTAAACGGCCCATATTATATTAAACGGTCCATATTAGGCTTAAAGGCCCATATTACACTAAGGGGGCTCATATTACACTAAAGGGCCCATATTACACTTAACGGTCCATATTACACTATTTTAAACGGCCCATATTACACAGTTTTAAAGGGCCCATAATACACGAAGAGGGCTCATATTACACTAAAGGGCCCATATTACTCTAAAAGGCCCATATTACACAATTTTTAAAGGCCCATATCACACTAAAGGGCCCAAATTACACTAAACGGCCCATATTATATTAAACGGTCCATATTACACTATTTCAACGGGCCATATTACACTAAAGGGCCCATATTACTTTAAAAGGCCCATATTACACAGTTTTAAAGGGCCCATATTACACTAAGGGGCCCAAATTACACTATTTTAAAGGGCCCATAGTTGTTTCCTCGTCACACACAGACCTGAAGTTGTGTTTCTTTGTTTCATTCTCACATGTTTAACGCACAAACTCTGCAGATTTTCGTCTGAGTTCTTCTTCTCTCAAACTGAAAACACTCTGTTCCACCTTATGATGTCATCACGTGCTGATACAGGAAGTGCTTTGTCATGTTTTAAACTTCCCTTGATTCATTTGGATAATCTCAGTCCCGGAATTTCCAATCTCTGCTGAACTAAAACCAAAAGGAGCTGTTAATTTGGAAACTACTACTACACTTGATGACATCACAAGGTGGACCAGAGCGTTTTGAGCTTTGCAGATGTAGACGGACGTTTTGTTGCTTTAGTTTGACTTTTCTGCGATGTTTCCGAGAGTTTTCTGAGTTGCACCGGCGCGTTCTGAGATGTAAAAATTACCCACACGTTACATTACTGTAAGTGACGCCGCCGCAGAACTAACCGAGACACGCCCCGTTTGGATCGCGGCGGCGTGTTTTCTGTGGCGCGAACGTGAACGCGGCGGCGACGGTGAAGTGTCAGAGGTGAGCTTAGGTTTGTTTTGGGGGAATTCTCAGGCGTTTGTCAGAGAGTTTCCGTCGATGTTGTTTTTTCTGGGCCTGCCCCCTGTGTTTCTGTGTAGGTGAGAGCGGGAGGTCACATGGTCAGGTCACATGCTCAGGTCACATGGTCAGGTCACATGGTCAGGTCACATGGTCAGGTCACATGGTCAGGTCACATGCTCAGGTCACATGGCTTTTTTAATTAGGCCTGTCATTATAATCACTTTATGTATTTGTCCTTCTGTACTTTTAAAAACAGAGTGGAAGGTAACAAAGTACAAGAAGTAAAGTACTGTACTTAAGTAGAATGTTCAGGTATCTGTACTTTACTTAAGTACATTTTACAGTGTGTACTTTTCACTTTTACTTCAGTATATTTGAGAGCAGTATCTGTACTTTCTACTCCACTATGTTTTTGAACAGGACTGAAAAGTAAAAAGTACTTTTCATGTGATTTGAATTTATATTTTTATATTTTTTACCACGTTACTTTTTACTCTTTAAGTACATTTATATTTTTAACTGGGTACTTAAATACTTTTACTTTTTACTCTTAAAGTACATTTTTAAACGTGTACTTCAATACTTTTAGTTAAGTAGATTTTTTCATGTGATGTTTTATGTTTTTACTTTTACTTGAGTAATTTTTTACCTCCGTGTCTGTACTTTTACTCGAGTAACAGCACTGTTTAAACCTGGAACTATATATTTTGATGTTTTTACTTTTACTCGAGAAGCTTTTTACCTCGGTGCCTGTACTTCTACTCGAGTAACATTTTACCTCTGTGTCTGTACTTTTACTTGAGTAGCAGTGCTGTTTAAACCTGGAACTATATATTTTTAGCGCAGTATTTCTGATTTGGTCATTTTCTTTGCAATAACGGCGCGATTTTTCACATTTTAGTTGTAATTTAGATCAAATTTAAGCTGTTGATGGTTTAAATACGTCACGTTTATGGCTCAGGTTTGGGCTTTAAATCCCACCGTCCGTTTCAAAATGGCGGCGTAAAGTCGTTTTATATGAATTAACACATATTATTTAAAGTCACCTGGCCCTTGTGCGTTGGACCGTGGCGTTGTGAACGTCGTCGTGTGCGTTCT
This sequence comes from Periophthalmus magnuspinnatus, assembly GCF_009829125.3. Classification (NCBI taxonomy): domain Eukaryota; kingdom Metazoa; phylum Chordata; class Actinopteri; order Gobiiformes; family Gobiidae; genus Periophthalmus; species Periophthalmus magnuspinnatus. The sequence continues at coordinate 30,922,114 of NC_047140.1, forward strand.
ATTTTCTGATGTTGTTCTGTAAGTGACAGTGGAAATTAGAAACAGGAAGTAGAAGTACTCAAGGGCAGAGCTCAAGTTTCCATGGAGCGCTGTGGTTTTTGTTGTAAATAAAAACACTGAATGGAGTTGGCACGCGATAAAAAAAAAAAAAAAAAATCTAATTAATTTCCCCTTCCATCGTCTGTTCCCCACATTATAAAATTACTGTTGTTTTTTTTATTTTAATTATATATTTATTGATTTTGCAGGACAGAATAAACATAATATATACTTTATAATCAGAAATATTTTGACCAACATCTGTTTGTTTTTTCTTATAGAGAAAATAAAATTAACAATAACATAACTAAAATTGGGGAATATTGACAATTAGATCAATATTTTGCAAAATCCAGCCACTTTTTTCCAAATATTCTCAAACTTCTCTGTTTCTAATCTTAATCTTAAATCAGTTTATCCATAAAATAAATGTCATGCATCAAATCAACACAGTTTTCCATTTTTGCTGCCTCTGCCTTTAAATATTCCCGAGTAATTCTGGTTTTCCCGCTCAAAACTTGATCCTAAACATTCTGATATTCACGTTTTTTTTACAGTTAGCATCAAGTTTAACCAAATACAACAGGTCAAAAAGTAAAATTACACTTTTTAAACAGCAAAAGTAAAGTTATAGTGACATAAACAGACATATAAAATGGAGTTAGATTGAAATGACTTGAATTTTCTGTCAAAAATGTTCCAGATTGTGACATTTTAGCTCGTTCGATTGCGATTGTGCGATTGTGAATAATCATGATAATAGTCTTGACTTTCCGGTAGCGACAGAAGCTAAATTTGTACAGTGTTTGTTCGCTAATCTGAAGGTTGTTGTTGTGTCCTTGGGCAAAACACTTAACCCAGGTTCTGATATGACTTTAAAAAGTATAAAATAAAGCAGCCGTGGATTATAAATGTGTTGAAATGTTGTTGAGCACATTTACGGTAATGCACAGAGACTCAGTTCCTCTTTTAAAGTCCCACTGCTCTGACTCACGTCGACTGTGAAACTCCAAACATGAGACTATGACATCACAGCCACATGCTAGCATACAGAGCTAACACACGCATGCACAGAGCTAACATGTACACAGACACAGAGCTAACATGTACACAAGCACGACCACATGCTAGCATACAGAGCTAACACATGCATGCACAGACAGAGCTAACATATACACAGACACAGAGCTAACATGTACACAAGCAGGCACACATGCTAGCATACAGAGCTAACACACACAGAGCTAACATATACACAAGCAGGCACACATGCTAGCATACAGAGCTAACACACACACACAGAGCTAACATGTACACAGACACAGAGCTAACATATACACAAGCAGGCACACATGCTAGCATACAGAGCTAACACACGCATGCACAGAGCTAACATATACACAGACACAGAGCTAACATGTACACAAGCAGGCACACATGCTAGCATACAGAGCTAACACACGCATGCACAGAGCTAACATATACACAGACACAGAGCTAACACGTACACAAGCAGGCACACATGCTAGCATACAGAGCTAACACACACAGAGCTAACATATACACAAGCAGGCACACATGCTAGCATACAGAGCTAACACACACACACACACACAGAGCTAATATGTACACAGACACAGAGCTAACATGTACACAAGCAGGCACACACGCACAGAGCTAACACGCACAGAGCTAACATATACACAGAGCTAACGTGTACACAAGCACGACCACATGCTAGCATACAGAGCTAACACACGCACAGAGCTAACATGTACACACACGCATACACACAGAGCTAACACACGCATGCACAGACCTAGCATACACACACAGAGCTAACACACGCAGCATGAAGACACAGAGCTAACATATACACAGAGCTAACGTGTACACAAGCACGACCACATGCTAGCATACAGAGCTAACACACGCACAGAGCTAACATGTACACACACGCATACACACAGAGCTAACACACGCATGCACAGACCTAGCATACACACACAGAGCTAACACACGCAGCATGAAGACACAGAGCTAACATATACACAGAGCTAACGTGTACACAAGCACGACCACATGCTAGCATACAGAGCTAACACACGCACAGAGCTAACATGTACACACACGCATACACACAGAGCTAACACACGCATGCACAGACCTAGCATACACACACAGAGCTAACACACGCAGCATGAAGACACAGAGCTAACATATACACACACAGACACAAACAACATATACACACAGACACAACAGAGCTGACATATACACAAGCACGACCACATGCTAGCATACAGAGCTAACACACGCACGCATACACACAGAGCAAACACGCACACACACACATGCTAACATACAGAGAGCTAAGGCACACATACAGAGCTAATATATACACACAGAGCTAACACACGCACACACAGAGCTAGCACACACACGCACACACACACACACAAATGTAACGCTAACATATACACACACACACATACGCGCACACACATGTTGTATTTTCATCCTTTTTGCAGACAGTATATTGATTACTTGCATTTCCTGGAGACTGATGCTAACCAGGGAATTGGACCCTCATCTTATTAATTTATATCAGAGGGGGGGGAGGGGGGGGCGACGTGAGGTTTCTTGCCCCGGGGCCCCCAAATTTCTGTCGACGGCCCTGACCTTGTCCATATCCTAAACTCATATCTGAACTTTAAATCGTTTTATTGTTCTAATAATATAGTTTTTATGTTATGAGGACCTGATTTTTGTCCCTGTAAGACACAAACACACACACACACACACACACACAGGCCTGACTGACGGCTGCTGAGTCACTGGCGCAAACACACACACTTTTACACAGACTGATACAGGACCTCAGCGTTGCGTCGTGCACATTTATTCGGGACTTTCTTTGTCCAAAAAACTCCCCTGTTCCTCATCTATCAACCCTCTGAACGCCACATGACCTCTGAAACCAATATACCAATAAAACACTTAAACTCTTATCGATTCTTCGCGGTGACGTCACACTGGGGGTGTTCTACGTGTATCTCTATGGTGGAATGTTTAGGCGTTACCGCGGAAGAACGGCCTCCCTGATCCGAACCCGAGCGGTGTTTTGTTATTGGACTTCTGCGCGAGTCTCAGTTTGTCCATAACAAACACAGAGCGAGGGGGCACGGTTTTTCAATGCAAAATGAACTGAAGCCAGAGCCGATGGAGCCGGGAGTGCGCCCATGCTAACCTATTTGGAACACGACGGCTAGCGGATTAGCTCTGTCCATTTATATACAGTCTACGGTCTGCGCACACATGAGTTTTCACCAAAGATTTATACATATTTACAGAGACTAGAGGACTGGGAGGGCATCTGTGGTACGGCACTAAACTGGTTCAAGTCCTATCTAGAAAACAGGGAGTACTTTGTTGAAATCGGAAAATGTTTCTGTGGGGTGCCCCAGGGGTCAATCCTGGGACCCCTGTTGTTCAGTCTCTACATGCTGCCGTTTTCTCCAGATAAACTCAGACAAGACTCGAGTCGTCGTCTTTGTCCCACAGAAACGTAGAGAAAGGAAAAGCCCCGCCCCCTCGAGGTTTCAGCCGTTATCTCAGAACATCCGAAAACATGTGGTCAGCCGATTTCAAAGTTCTACTGGGGACATGCACGGAAGCTCAGACAGACGATAAGGGGCCAGCCCACGGTGACACTTAGTTCACTTTTTTTAAACAGTGATACTTCCGCAAAACATTACCCGTGAAGGAAGTGACCGTTTTTCTCTGGTTAACCCTCTGGTGCACAGCGGTCACTGCAGTGGACAGACGCTTAAACATAACTTCTTCTTTAATGCGTTGGTTTATGTGGTGGAGCTGCACATCAGACTCTAGAGTGCTCTCTGCTGCCACACTCCATTGAGGTCAATTCAGTGGTCAGTCGGTGTAACTGCAAGTAAATTTCCTCTGGTTGGTTTTCTTATTCAGGGCTAAACAGGGCTATACAGTGTTGAAATTTCCCAAAAATTGTTAAAATAAATAAATCAAAGCATAAAAAGAAACGTATGTCCGTATATTTACAATAAAACACAAGTTAATTCATTTTTACAGGCAGTTCACAGTGTTGTTTCATGTCCTGAGAAGAAGAAAAACACGTCAGAAAAAAATCTTGACCAAGGCTTTCATAATTAATGCATCAGAGGGTTAAAGTTGACATAAATAACCCACACTTCTGCTTTATTGTGGTGCAGTTCACCTGTAATACAGACCAGTCCACATGGAAATACGAGCACATCCCTCCCTGTCGGCTTCAGGACTGATTTAAGATTCTCATGATGGTTTTTAAGTGAGTGTGACGTCACCCACGGCGTTCAGCTACAGAACAAATGAAGCTAATCGAGGCTAGCAGTTATAGCGGCTAATCTGGAGCTGATTCTATACAGTGGTCCCTGATTTCATTCTAAAAATAACCTGCAGTAGGTGAAATCCGTGAAGTATCAGCTTTATTTTTTACAATTATTCTCTCTGTTTTTGTCTGTAAAACCCCTCACCACACACTTTATACACTTTTCTCACACAGGCGTTAACATTTTCTCACATTTCTCTCTCGTTTAAACTCTCTCAAAGTTCAAACCTTCGTAGGCGTCTTTGTCGGTGCAGAACGTTTCATCGACATTGTGGGTTTTGTCGGGGTGAAAACAAATCGCAAACGTACAGCACTTCAGAGTCACACCGCGAGAGACAACTGTAAAGCTAATCAAGGCTAGCGGTTGTCGCGCCAAATTTCAAGCTGATTTCTATATTTGGGATTCCGAGCGTGAGTATCATAGCGACCAAAGAGCCAATCCAGAGCAAGACTGTGGAAGGTAACGCCCCTTCCCACTCACATTTTTAGTTTGACAGGGATCAGGCGCTTAGCAACGCTGTCAATCAAACCTGTTGCTAACGCTATCGGGGAAAGACGGCGCTTGATTTGTCTGTTATTAATGTTCATATCTTTAGTTACGGAGACGAAAGCGAAATAAAAACGAATGCGAACATTTTAAAGTGAACTGAAGCGCAGCCATGCTAACTTTCTATTCGTAACGCGGCGGCTAGCAGGTTAGCTATGTCCACTTACACATACAGTCTACAGGGATTGGTCAGTGTCACAGGTGAACGTCGCTAAAATAATAATAATAATAATAATACAGAAGCGTGGAATCGTTACGTCACTTTCAAACTCAACCGGAGAAAAAAACGTCGGCTTCCTTCAGCGGTAATGTTTTGAGGAAGTGTCTATATTTAGAGCGTCTGTCAAAAGTGCACTCTTCTTCTGAGAATGTGCTGCTGCGTCTGTCCTTTTTGACGACGCTTTTTTGTTGAAGTGATGCAAGAGAGATGAAATTCAACTACACCTAGGGACTGAGAAATGGAGCAGACGTCTTTGTATCTACCCTTACGCCGGGATATACCATTACGCCGCTGAAAAAAACACGCAAATCATGACCCCCCCGCAGGCAGAAGCGTTGTTCGGTTTGACTATCACATGACAAAACGGCTAATTTGATTCGAATGGAGTCGTGGTCTGTTCCCAGCGAAGTTGCGGTTGCCATAAAAATGTTAAAGGAAGTATCAGAATGTATTTTTTCACACAACTTCCTCTATTTTACACATCCATCCTTATTTTTCCTTTGACGCGTTGAGTAACTGCGCTCTGATTGGTCGCCTCATGCCTCCGCTTTGAGACGCCGTTTGGATTTACATGAAGCACAATCGGCTGCGGAGTTACGGCGATGGAAAGTCCACAACCGCGAGTCTAACGGCGACGACAGGATCCGACGCTAAAGAGTTAAACGCTCTCAAACGTCAAACCTTCGTACATTATATCCCTCTTCCTCGGCGTTGCTTTAAATGTGTCGTTCACGTGTCTCTGCTCCAGCGGTGTCCACAGAGGCGTCTCTCCATCAGAGAAACAACACAAGAACAAAACACGAGGCACACTTTTAATTCCAAAGTGTTTCTGAAATTTGTTGGTGCGGAACGTTTCATCAATCATATTTTTTACATTATTCTCTCTGTTTTTGTCTGTAAAACCCCTCACCACACACTTTATACACTTTTCTCACACAGGCGTTAACATTTTCTCACATTTCTCTCTCGTTTAAACTCTCTCAAAGTTCAAACCTTCGTAGGCGTCTTTGTCGGTGCAGAACGTTTCATCGACATTGTGGGTTTTGTCGGGGAGAAAACAAATCGCAAACGTACAGCACTTCAGAGTCACACTGAGATCCAACGTTTATGTAAATTTGTCTGAACACATTCTGTACTGGACAGGAGACACGGCACGGAGGAGACTGATGGACAATGGTCTACAGTCCAACAGCCAATCAGGACGCACGACACAATGGTCTACAGTCCAACAGCCAATCAGGACGCACGACACAATGGTCTACAGTCCAACAGCCAATCAGGACGCACAACACGATGCACGTTCATACGCTGGAAAAAAAAAACATGCGAAATTGCTCTAAAAAATCCGCGAGACAGCGAAAGGTGAACCGCGATATAACGAGGATTAACTGTATTATTATTTATGACTTCGAAGTAACGACATGGCAACACTTCACTCCTACAGTGTTTTCTCCTTTAGATTTTATATATTTCTTGTGGACAGAGTTTAAACAGTTAAAACTTTGGACACACCCTCTCGTCTTATTATTATTATTATTTTTATTTTTTTTTTACACACCTTTTATTTACACACAGACGACATAAAGTAAAGCATTAGGTGATTTTGTTTTTTTATATTTTATTTTCAAATCCTTAAAACATCCAGCCTAAATATTTAAGTCGTCTTTATTTACGACATAATTCCAGATATTTTGCTTCATATATTCGATGTTTTCTGTGCGTCTATAACATGTAGAAAGCTGCAAAAATAATACAAATAATAAAAATGTTGGCTGGTTGCGCCGTCGAAACCCTCCTCAGTTTGTTTTTTCCTTCAAAGTCATTTAAGTTTCACTCTCGCCGCAGTCGTTTAGCAGAAATACTTATCAATCAAAGTCTGATTACTGATTACGTTTGTTGAAAAATAACATTCCACCCGGTCCAAGCCCCGCCCCTAAGACAAAGCCCCGCCCCTTGTGGAAAGTCCAGGACCAGCTGAGCGGCGTTGACGAGCCGGATCAGAGAAGAGGAACACACACACACACACACACACACACACAAAGGCAGAAGTGATCGCGGGGAAATTCCTGTGTTTAGGGCAGCAGCGGGAACAACAGGGTATTCCAGATTATATTCACAAAACATGGCTCCGGTTTCACAACAACAGAAAGGCCAGTGTTTGCGACGAATACCAACCCTGCAACCAAACCGGCGTGGAGACTTTTTAACGAAAATACAACAAGAACAAACTGATCGAAGTGTTTTTTTACGTAGCTGTTTATCTCAAGAAACGGCAGAAAAACGACAGAAAAGTTCAAACATTGTGAGACTTCCTGGCCTGATTTCGACCTGTAAACTGTTTTATCGCATCAATTTAAAGCCACATTTCCAGATATCAGATTAAACGTGTACTTTTTTTAGGTCGGTATTTATCGTACATCACTTTTTCTTTGCACGACAGGGAATTTTCCGGTTATTTCTCGTCTGTATGATCAGATTGAACCCGTAAAAACCTTAAATACGTAACTTTACTGACTCATTACGGATGCAAATTAACAACGAAAGTGTTTCATTCTGCAGGATTTTGAACAATATTGCAGCTCTTTAATAGTTTTTGTGGTTTAAATCTGCTCTTAGGTTGTGCGTCAGTGGCGTAAATAAGTTTAAATATCATCGTTTATCGTCTGTATTCACTTCGAACCTCAAAATGTTTTATAACAGACACGTAGGCGCTTCCCTCTTCACAAATACATGTACTTACCTCGATTGCACACTTCATATTTACATAGAAACACGTCTTTGGCTCTATTGCACAACAACAATAGTCACGGTTGTTTATCTTCGCGAGAACATGTTGCGTTCCTCTTGTCTAGACGTCAGAAGTGGCGGCAATCTGGAAATCCCCGCGTCTGGCTGTGCACAGTGAACCGGTTATGTTCAGCGCACGCACAATCAGTGAGACGTCTTTGTGAAATGGTAAATAATCTGATTTTTATAGAGCGATTTTCCAATTTTGAGGCAGTTTACAGGGGCGTGGGACTGAGGGGGGACTGAGGGGGGACTGAGGGGGCAAGGGTACGACGCCAAATGTAACGTAGTCTGGATTTTAGCCGTGTTTTGTGAGGCAGAAGACAGTTTTTATTCATTTTTTTCAATTACCAAAGTGCAAAAGTGCATTGTGCAACATCAGAACCTGGTGCGTTGTATCAGGCGCCTTTTATAATGAATAAAACTACACTATTACTGTTTAAAAATAACATTTGCTCTTTAAAACTCTTAAACCTCCATTAAACCAAATGAACTTTTTACACATATACACACACGTAAACCCTAAAAACAAACACCAAACATATGTAAAACCCATAAAATGCCTCCTCCAAGTACAGAACATAGTAAAGTGTGGTCCTCTGTGGGTTTTTTTTTTTTTTTTTTTGTGTTTTATTGATTTTATGTACAGTTAGTTATTAGTCAAATTAAATGAGCACCTATTTATTTTTGATTGTTGTTCCTTTTTATTTTATGTCACTTTGTCTCTGTGCAGCACTTTGGAAACAATTAGTTTATGAAATGTGCTACATAAATAAAGTGGATTGGATTGGATAAAGAAGTGTTGGTTTAAGCTGCTGTGTGATCTGGCTCATCGTAGTTGTTAAAATGTCTGGTGTTTTAACCCCTGTGTTGTCCCGGGGTAAATTTATGACCCCAAAAGCAAATCTGTCACAGCAGAACTCGGTCATTTCTTAATCAAATCAGTTGAAAATTCGGCTATTTGTTCGTTTTGATGATTTCTATCAAAAATGAAAAAAAAATAAAATAAAAAATGTTGATTGTAAAGTAAGAACTGTCTGAAAAAAAGTTATGTTAAAGTTCAATTTGACCCAAATTTGTTTCTCTTATATCTCAGATCGACTTAATTTCCACCTCTGTACTTGACAAACACAGGACAGTGATGGAAATTAAGAGCTGCAGGAGATTTTGAGGTCCAAAATGCACAATTTTGAACTAAAATACGTCCTATTAGCCAAAATAAAAACATACATTTGGTATCAGTACATTAGTCTGAAGTCAGGCTGAAAATAAGTATGAAAAAGTATGTTATTTATGGCTGAGTTATAAGAGAAACAAACTGGGGTCAAATTAAGTCCAGAGGAACTTCAGCGTAACTCGACTTGGAGGAACATGCAAGGGTTAAAAAAGGTTTTTGGGTGGAGGGGGCTGTTGGTGGAGATGTCCCACTCCAGCCCTTACCCTGAGCAGGACCAGGACCAAACCTCCGATCAAAGAAACGTGCAAAGAATGGCCCCTCACAAAGTCTGTGTGGGCATTTTTCAGTAGACGACATGTAGTGGGGGCCCCCGAGATGATTTGTACCCAGGGGCCCAGAATTTAGCCCAGTTCACACAATACACTCAGTTATTTATTTATTTATTTATTTTTAATGTATAGTACATAATGAACATGTATATTGCAATTTCTGCTGTTGTGTTTTGATGGAAGAAATCTGCAATTACTGTACGGAAGTAATTAAAACCTGGACGGAATTATTTTCATTATTTTACTTATTATTTTACTTATTACTATTATTATTATTATTATTATTATTATTATTATTATTATTAATATATATTTTTTGATTTTTTTCTTTATTATTATTATTATTATTATTATTATTATTTATATATGCTTATTTTATTTTTTTCTTTATTATTATTATTATTATTATTATTATTATTATTATTATTATTATTATTATTATTATTATTATTATTTATATATGCGTATTTTATTTTTTTCTTTATTATTATTATTATTATTATTATTATTATATGCTTATTTGATTTTTCTTTATTGTGTATTTATTATTATTATTATTATTATTATTATAAATTTATTTAAAGGGGTTTGAAAAAGGAGAAAAAGTGTAATCGGACTATAAACTGTAAAGCTGCAGATGAGATTAATACTTTAATAAAATCGCACTGTCAGAGTGTGTGAGTGGATCGAACCCGCTCCACCGATGATGTTTTGAAGGTCAAGGGCGGGATTCGAACCGTCAAACCTTCAGATCAGTGGTCAAACTCTACCAGCTGATTAACATATTCTGTCTCTCTCCACAGGGGACGGGAACTGCCTCCTCCACGCCGCCTCTCAGTACATGCTGGGCGTTCAGGACACAGACCTCGTGCTGCGTAAAGCTCTCCACAGCGTCCTGAAGGAGACGGACACGGGCGTCTTCAAAGCTCGATTCCAGGCCGAGCTCCTTCAGTCCCAGGAGTTTACCCAGACCGGACTGCGCTACACCACCATGGTACGAACGGCCGCCCCCCCCCCCCCTCGCCGCCCCTTCAGACCCTCCGTTAAAATGTCCGCCGCGTGAGTTTTCCATCGTGTTGTTTCTGTGTTTGTTCCAGAACTGGGAGGAGGAGTGGGAGAAGATCGTCAAGATGGCGTCTCCGGTTTCTACGAGCAACGGGCTTCAGTTCGACTCTCTGGAGGACATTCACATCTTCATCCTGTCCAACATCCTTCGCAGACCCATCATCGTCATCGCAGGTGTGTTTTCTCTCATCTGCTTCGGTCGGAGTCTGACCCCTGACCCCTGACCTTTGACCCCTGACCCACACTTACACGACCGGTCACAAGTCTGGACACACCCTCTAATTCGGGTTTTTTTCTTTATTTTTACTACTTTCTACATCTTAATACACACAGATGTCAAATATATAAAGTAAAATAAATGGAAAAGAAAAAAAAGTGAAAAAAATACCCGAAATAAAAGAAAATATTTAGTAGAGTTATATAAATTCTTTCCTTTACTACATAATTCCATATATTACTTCATATATTTGATGTTTTCTGTGTGTATATAAACTGTAGAAATAGTAAAACATGTATAAAGTAAAACATAAAACAAAAAACATAGAGATGGTGTGTCTAATTATTATTATTATTATTATTATTATTATTATTATTATTATTATTATTATTATTATTATTATTTATTTATTTATTTATTTATTTATTTATTTATTTTTAATTTAATTTATTTATTTTTATTTTGCTATTCATTTTGAACCAGATCTTCTTTGTTCTTACTAAAGATTGAATTAAACTGATTGAATTGAATACAGTAGTAGTTTATTTGTCTAGTGATGGGACATTCGGCTCCTTTGTGGGATCCGAATCTTTTGGATCTGTTCGTGTCAAAGAGCCGTTCAAAACACTGGCTCTTTTAATATTTATTTATATAAAAAAAGCCAAAGTGAGACTCATTTTATCAACAAAACTAATCACAGAAACGACTCAGACGTGTTTAAAATGGTTCAGACTGAGAGTGGAGTGAGTTTACCCTTAAGAAATATGAAATTCAAAATAAAATGTTGCGCTACAATAATAATAATTAAAAAAAACGAACCATTATTATGTTATTAAAGATGTTTTTTGTACTCAGATCTCTCAGTCGTGTCGCCTGTTCTGGTTCTGAGCTGATTCTTGTGTTGGTTCAGGGTTAATCAGGATAAAAAAAATGCAAAAAAATTGTAAAGAAAAAGCCGGTTGGTTCTTTTAAAACATTAGATCCAGTTCCAACCGTTAAGGAACCGTTCAAAAGAGCCGACTCGTTCCCAAACGTCACTTCTTCTGCTCCAGCGTCCTCAGTCTTGTCTCCTCGTGTTACAGACCAGGTGGTGCGGAGTATGAAGTCGGGCTCGTCCATCTCTCCTCTGAACGTGGGCGGGATCTACCTCCCCCTGCACTGGCCCCCCGCAGAGTGCTACAAGTACCCCATCGTCCTCGGCTACGACTCCCAGCACTTTGCCCCGCTCATCACCATCAAAGACAGCGGCCCAGGTGGGAAAAGACACGACGAGTTTGAAGAGTTTAACAGTGAAAAGCTCTGGATTTGTTTTTGTTGTTTCCGTCTTAAATGTTTTTGCCCGTCTCTTTGTGTAAATCTCTGTGTTTTGTTCTTAAATGGTCAGAGATTCGAGCCGTGCCTCTGATCAACCCGGGCAGAGGAGGGTTTGAGGAGCTGAAGGTTCACTTTCTGATGGAGAAGGAGCAGCAGCAGAAAGAACGACTCCTCAAAGATTATCTGCTCCTGATCGAGATCCCCGTGATCGGCCTCGGATACGACGCCACTCGCATCATCAACGCGGCGCGGTACTGCTCCAACAGACGGCTTTAATGTGCTTCAAACCTTTATGTTCTAAACGTTTATAACTCTTCTTCAGGCTGGACGAGGGGAACCTTCCAGAGGACATGAACCTGATGGAGGATTATCTGCAGCTGGTGAACCACGAGTACCAGCGCTGGCAGGAGGACAAGGAGCAGGCGTGGGCCGCCCAGCCTCAGCGGCCTCCGCCTTTCTCTGTGTCTCAGCTCTCGCTCATCGAAATCCGCTGTGCCACTCCACGCTGCACCTTCTACGTCTCTGTGGACACGCAGCCTCATTGTCATGAGTGTTTTGAGAAGAGGCAGGCGACCGGGGGAGGAGCCAGGATAGAGGGGGTGGTGCAGGCCAAGGGCGGAGGGATCCAAGGCTCAGAAAGCGAAGGCAGCTCCAGAGGAGCTAGGAGCAGCAGTCCACCGTCCTCCTCCTCGGGGAGAGGGGTGGTGCTGTCCAGCCCTCGCTCGGCCCCACCCACAGCCCCCAGCCTCAGTCTGTACAGTGAGACTCACGCCATGAAGTGTAAGACGCCGGGCTGCCTGTTCACTCTGAGCGTGGAGCACGACGGACTGTGCGAGCGCTGCTTCAACTCCAGACAGAACCACGCCCCCCCGGCCACGGGGACGGCGGCCGCGGGACTCCCCTGCTCTAACGGGGGGCCCATAGCCCCGCACACGGCCCAGGGCCCCGGTTGGACTCAGTGGGGAGGACGAGAGGCCGAAGCGGAGCGCTGCAGCATGTGCAGACAGGAGGCCTTCAGGATATTCAACGGCCTGTGTCCTCCCTGTATGCAGAGACAACAGGCTCCAGAGAGAGGAGAACCTCAGAACAACTCAAGGACTGAGGCCTCGTCTTCAGCCTGGAGTCAGGCCAGAGACACCCTCACCCCGGGGCACACGTCCGCCTGGCAGACCCCTTTGGCCCGGCCGTGTAAGAGATCAGGCTGCCAGTTCTTTGGGACGCCTGAGAAGTTGGGCTTCTGCACTATTTGCTACGTAGACTATCAAACGAACCACCGTAAGTCAAACTCAGCTTGTGTTTTTACAGTCAGATGTTTCAGTGAAATCACGATCTCTCTGTCGTTGTGTCAAGATCTGACTCCGCCCCCTGCGCCTGTACAAAGCCGGCACGGTTTGGAGGCAGGTTTCCAGAATGCGTCTCGCTGTCGTGGGCCCGGCTGCGGGGCGGTCGGGAAGGCCATGCTGGAGGGATACTGCGACAAGTGCTACGTCAAAGAACAGAGCGCACGACTCAACCAAGTGGCTCACCGCACACCCCACTCTCCTCCTCTCGTGGTGGTAAGGACTGAGCCGAAGTACTGCATGTACTAGTACTGCATGTACTAGTACTGCATGTAAATACTAGCACATTTCACATTATTATTAATGGTAACAAAACCTCTGTGTTTGTGTGTTTTCTCTAAGCGTGACCGTGCTACGAAGCCAAGATCCTCCCAGCAGTCGCAGACGCAGACGCAGACGCAGTGCCGTAGGAGCGGCTGCAGTAACGTGTCCCCGGGGTGCACAGACCTCTGTCCGGAGTGCCACACGCGCGGGCAGGGCCGAGAGGGGGGCAGACGGGCGCAGGCGCCCAAGGAAAAGTCCAAGCAGCGATGCCGGACACAGGGCTGTGACCACTACGCTAACCAAGAGAAACAGGGCTACTGCAACGAGTGTGACCACTTTAAACAGATTTATCGCGGCTGATCACATAAGCAACAATGATGACACATCGCTAGCACGCTAGCACGCTAGAGCCGCCGCCCCGCTCGGGCACTTATGCCAGTCAATGCACCTCTGATACTAACTAACCAACTCACTAGCTAGTGACTTACTAGTACCTTATGGCCTAAAACCCACCCCCATGTAGAATGTGAAGCAGCGTGTGTGTACATGGGGAGGAGGTGAGTGTGTGTGTGTTCACATTAGACATGGCGTCCAGAATACCTCTTTGTGCATGCGCACGGCGAGGGGTGTGGCCTCATGTCAGACTTTAGTGTACAGTGTACTTTAGTGTATTTAGAGGTACGCAGTACATCGTGCCGGACAAAATGATTGTATGTCGACATAATGAGAAGCATCTGACATTGCTTTCTAGACCACAGCCAAGGATTTAAACCCAGTTTGAGTGTCGTCTGTCCCAATGCATCTGTGTATCTGTCTGCCTGTCTGTCTAGCATTGCTCTGGAGAGCGAGGGATGCAGCTTTGGATGCCCACAGACTAATGGAGGAAAAGGAGTGAACTGGGCTGGAACTTTCTTTTCAGTGAAGGGCTTGAAAGAATTCAAATGACAATTGACCTGGTCGGCTCAGCTCCATTTTAGTTTGAAAAGTTCCAAAAACTAATGCCAAAAATACTCTTGTAAAATTCAGAAATACAATATTTTTCTTCCAATTGACGAGCAATGATAGTATCAGTTTATATTTTGACAAAAAAAAAATCTACTATTGTTATTTCATAGATTTTTGTGATAAAATGTTTTTACTTGACAAGGAACAAAACATAAGAAACGTGCGAGACAGACAGGGCAGGCCCCTGCTAGTTTTGGTGCTACAGAACTCCAAGCCTCTTCATTGTAGCCGAGATTCTGATGGACACAGTGGAGACGAGACTCATCTTTATATCCGCCTTTACTTCCTCTTATTTCCCTTTTCCTCTAAACTGAATCTGTTGCCTTGGTCCTTGTTTTCTTGTTTACTGACCACTCGAGCACTTAGAAACACATTTATACATATTATGCACAAACTCTCACTACTGGACAGTGCGACTCCACTACACACACGTTTATATAGACACAGCTCTTTGAGATTGTATACGCCCCACCTTAGCCAGAGGTGATGTAAGCAAACGTAATCTCTTTGCTCCGCCCACTGGAAGTGCCATGGCGACACTTTTGAAATTCCAGACAGAAATCCCATTGTCTGCTTTACCTGAATGTGTTAGTGCTGCTTTCCTGCAGTGCATTATGGGGGCTGATCCTCGATAACGTTTTGCCTTTAAGTCGTAATTCAACCTTCATGGACCAGAGGGGCCTGCGCGGCGCCGCCGGGTCAGCGCCCCCGCTTAACAAACGCTTTGTGAATATGGATCTCGGTCCAGACTCTTGGACCCGTAACACGATGCCTCATAAGAAACAAACATTCACCTGGTGTGCAGCTACAGACAGAACTGACATTTTCATTTTCTTCTTTTACTGTAATGTGTTTCAAAGTTCAAAGACACGTGCCATCATTCCCAGTCGTTGTTACCTCCTCAAACAGCCGGGCCGATTCTACGCCGCCACAGACGCTTAGGTCCACATCGCCGCGATAACTGCTGTTTATGTCCTCGGACGAGCCCCACGAACGCGATAAGAAACACAAACATCTGATGCGTAAACTACTGAAAACGACGCACAAATCGATCCCGTTTAACGATTTGACCTTCGACCCGTCCCCGCTGCGGGCCGATGTTCACCTGAGGCTCTAGCTGGACCCGCGTAGACTTCGGCCTTCTTCTGCCTTCTCATTTCTCTGTATCTGAAGCTGGCCCGCCCGTGTTCTTGTGGCCTACGTAGAACTCCGCCGCGGCCTACGTAGAACTCTGTGTGCTTTAATCACCTCTAGATAAACCTTAATCAATCGAAGGCCGGTTAGTCCGCTCCCCAGACGCCCGAGACGCTTTGGGCGCTGCCTGAATTCGACTGGGAGGGCATCTGATACGTTGCACATGACTTGTCTAAGCTGCTGAGGCGTGTAGGGATGGCGCTCCGACTCGTTTAGGGACATTCCGAGGATGGGAGAAGCATCTGCAGAGGAACAGTGTAACAAAAACATGCAAACTGTGTGGAAGTTTTTCTTTGTGTGATTTTTAGGGTATCGTATGAAAAAAGGCTGGTTTTATTTGTGAAGTATTTATTCATATCAAGATCTGTACTGTGTGATCCAATTATTTATATGTTGTCCTGAAATGAATTATTTTTATTAAGAAATCTGAACTCGGTGTTTTGTGGTTCTTTCTTTTAAAAAATGGTGATTCTGTACAACACCAGACGATAAAAGATGAGGAAATCTAACGCCGTCGGACACGTTTAGCCGTGTAAAAGTCGCACAAAACGTCAGGTCACATGTTCTTAGACTCGTCAAACCGGCTCCTGACATGAGCGTGTCCACTACTCAAGTAAAAGTACAGATACCAGGGCAAAAAATACTTAAGTAAAAGCAAAAATATCACATGAAAACAGAATCTGCTTAAGTAAAAGTATCAAAGTTTCTGTTAAAAATGTGCTTAAACGGTAAAAAGTCAAACTAATGAACAAAAAGTAGTAAAGTACTGCACTTAAGTAGAATTTTTAGGTATTTGTACTTTACTTAAGTGCATTTTACAATGTGTACTTTTTACTTGTACTTGAGTACATCTGAGAGCAGTATCTGTACTTTCTACTACATTCATGAACACGACTTTCGGCTCCTTTGTGGGATCCGAGTCTTTTGGATCTGTTCATGTCAAAGAGCCGTTCAAAACTCCGGCTCTTTTGGTGTTTGTTTATACGACGGACCAAAGTGAGACTCAATTTACAACAAAATAATCACAGAAAACTGGATCAAACTGAGTGGAGAGAGTTTAACCTTTAGAATGATGGATAATCTGAATAAAACATTGCACTATAATAATAATAATAATAATAATAATAATAATAATAACAACAATAATAACAACAATAATAATAATAACAATAATAATAATAGTAATAATAATAATAATAATAACAATAATAATAATTAAAATAATAATAATAATAATAATAATAATAATAATAATAATAATAACCATAATAATAACCATAATAATAATAATAATAATAATAATAATAATAATAATAATAATAATAATAATCAACTGATATAAATATATTTTTTGTGCTTCTGTTTCTTGTGTTGATTCATCTTTAATCTGTGTAAAAAATGTGAACAATCCAGAAACAAAAAGATTCAGTTCCTTTAAAAAAATGACATCCAGATTCAACCGTTTATGTTAAGGAGCCGTTCAAAAGAATCAACTTGTTCACATCACTAATGCTAATACTATTTATATATATTTAATTCAAATATACAGTGGAATAAACTTCACTTTTACTTTCACATTCACAGGGCATGATGTATTTAACAAATATAGACACATAATAAATATATATATATAATATTACACTTTATATTTCACATTCTGCACACAGAGCTTTTGTTTTCAAGGCTTCGGGAAGAATCTGTATAAGAGGATAAAGGGACTGAAATACAACAAATTTGGGTTTTTGGCTCGAAAATTTACAGCAGTGGAAATGATATTTGGATAGAATCAGGATCAGGGATTTTTTGCTGCAATATCTTTTTCAAAAACACAAAAAAGTTCATGTTTTGCTTTAAGTTATAGGTTTGTATCAGGTTTTATATTCACAAAAAGAACAGTCGTAAAACCCACAGGTGACGTTTCTTCAGAGCTGGGACAGAATGAACAAAGATCTTCTACGTTTAAGCAACATTTTGAACTGACAACATCAACAGGAAACATCTATTCAGCAAATCTCATCAATCTCATTAGTTACACAATATTTCCAAGGCAAAAGCCAAACATATTTCCAGTTAATGTGAGTAAATGCATTTTTCCAAATAAAAAGAGAAACTGGTTTGATGATGGCGTCCGCTATGAAGTTCTCTTGTATTTATACGTTTGTTATTTGTTTTAAATCTCAAAAATGGCTCAAAGTTAAAAATAAACAGCTTCTCCTTCGATGGATCATCTTTAGAGACGTGTACATGAGTGAACATCAGCATTTTCACACCAGAAGGAAGTGTCAAAGTAACACTAATGCTAATGATATTTTAGGTTTTTTATTTATTTATTTATTTATTTTATTTATTTTGTATTTATTTATTGTGTTTTAATAATGCTAATGCTATTTTCTTTATTATTTTTATGTATTTATTTATTTATTTATTTATAATGCTAATGCTATTAAAAATATATAGAGTTTAAATTTATTTATGTATTGCTTTAATAATGCTAATGCTATTTTTGTTTGTTTTTGTTTTTTTATTTTAAATTTTTTTATTTAATTTTTTTCATTTTAGTTTTTTTTTATTTATTTAGTTTTAATAATGCTAATGCTATTTTTGTTTGATTTTGTTTTTTATTTTTATTTTTTTATTTAATTTTCTTTTTAATTTTCTTTATTTTTGTTTTAATAATGCTAATGCTATTTTTTTGTTTTTTTAATTATTTATTTATTTAATTAATTCATTTCTTTTTTAATTTCATTCTTTTATTTATTTATTTGTTTTAATAAAGCTCATGCTACAATGCTAACAGTGCAGTCCTGTGGTGCTGCAGAGTGCGTCCTGCTCCTGTCCCGGGTCACGCTCCTGTCCCGGGTCACGCTCCTGTCCCGGGTCACGCTCCTGTCCCTGGTCCTGCTCCTGTCCCGGGTCACGCTCCTGTCCCTGGTCCTGCTCCTGTCCCGGGTCACGCTCCTGTCCCGGGTCACGCTCCTGTCCCTGGTCCTGCTCCTGTCCCTGGTCCTGCTCCTGTCCCGGGTCACGCTCCTGTCCCTGGTCACGCTCCTGTCCCTGGTCCTGCTCCTGTCCCGGGTCACGCTCCTGTCCCTGGTCCTGCTCCTGTCCCTGGTCCTGCTCCAGTCCCGGGTCCTGCTCCAGTCCTGGGTCAGACAGACGTTTGTTTTGGGGCAGGTTTGGAGGACATTTACATTAAGTCACTTCTGTCCTTTAAACTTCTTTTTTTTTTCTTGTGCAGTAATTTTGATCTGGGCACATGACGGAGGGGGCGGGGGAGTGGGCGGGGGAGTTTAGAGAGGGGAACGCAGCCCGTGTTGGAGAATGTGTAAGAATCTTATATATAGGTTAAGGTGGAGGTGACATTTAGCACTAGAGGGACTGCAGTGTCTGCGTGGGCCCTTCACCAGCCCAAAGCCACAGACACAGATCAGACCCGTGTGGTTTCCTGGAAATACCCTGTTATGCAAAAACACATTCATCTGCAGACTGCACTGTTTCTGAACAGCTCTGCTTCACTGCGAAACTGCACAAAGTCTCTTATCTCTGCACGAAAACCCAAGATTTTCAGGAGTTAACACAAAAAATGACTTTACAGGATGATGCAACACGTCCCCAGAGTCAATCAGAGTTTTACAGAATAAGAAAAATGTTAAAATCTCACTAAAAACAAATCAAAGCATAAATAATCACAAATAATCATCATAAAAGTAACATTAAAGGAGAAAAGTGCAGAATAAACCCCTCTCAGTCACAGATAAACAGAACAGTTTGAGTCTGGATTTAAACTTTGTCAAAGTCGAGGCCTGAGTCACATCTTCAGGAAGAGAGAAGGTTTAAACTGAACAAAACTCAAACACTGATTCAACATGTTCAGACCTGGTTTAGACCTGGTTTAGTCCTGGTTTAGTCCCGGTTTAGACCTGGTTTAGTCCTGGTTTAGTCCTGGTTTAGACCTGGTTTAGTCCTGGTTTAGTCCTGGTTTAGTCCTGGTTTAGACCTGGTTTAGTCCTGGTTTAGTCCTGGTTTAGTCCTGGTTTAGACCTGGTTTAGTCCTGGTTCAGACCTGGTTTAGTCCTGGTTTAGACCTGGTTTAGTCCTGGTTCAGACCTGGTTTAGTCCTGGTTTAGTCCTGGTTTAGTCCTGGTTTAGACCTGGTTCAGTCCTGGTTTAATCCTGGTTTAGATCTGGTTTAGTCCTGGTTTAGTCCTGGTTTAGTCCTGGTTTAGACCTGGTTTAGTCCTGGTTTAGTCCTGGTTTAGTCCTGGTTTAGACCTGGTTTAGTCCTGGTTTAGACCTGGTTCAGTCCTGGTTTAGATCTGGTTTAGTCCTGGTTTAGTCCTGGTTTAGGCCTGGTTTAGTGCTGGTTTAGTCCTGGTTTAGACCTGGTTTAGTCCTGGTTTAGACCTGGTTCAGTCCTGGTTTAGTCCAGGTTTAGACCTGGTTTAGTCCTGTTTTTTTAGGCCAGAACTGAATCAGGTTTAAACCAGGACTGAATCAGGACTAAACCAGGACTAAACCAGGATTAAACCAGGTCTAAACCAGGACTAAACCAGGTCTGAACCAGGACTAAACCAGGTCTAAACCAGGACTACATCAGACCTGAACGAGTCTATTAAACTCTATTCTCTGCACCAAATGATTTCAGTTTAAGTGTAGAAAACCTAAAGACAGAAAACTCGACTAAACATTTGGATATTTGCTGTGATCAAAACAGTCACATGATAAAAGAGAAATGACCTGACCCTTTGACCCCTGTGTCACTTAAGAGTCATTTAAGTCATTAAAATTACAAAACTGGAAATACTTATTTAAAATGTCATCTATAACTTTTTATATTGTTGCAAATGATAAAATTACCTCTTAAAACTTTTTTTTGTTTTGCTATTCCTTAAGTTCACCACTAGAGGGCGTCATAAAGCTTCAGGCTAAAATAATTCCATTTACATTAAACATTGAGAATTCATTTTGGTCAATTTATACAGATTTAACCCGACAAAAGATGTAAAAATACAGAGAGAAAACGTGAGGATTATGAGCCGGTTTAAACCAAAACACGCACGGCCCCGCCCCCTCCACTGACGCCGTGAGTGACGTCATGACGCTCGTTACGTGCGAGACATGGCTGTGGCGGAGCTGCAGCCTGTAGCCTAGCACTAAACAAACACTTGTGGCTGTTTTACCACAAATCTGACCAAAATGAAACCTCTAGACTCGGATGAAGAGGAGGCAGAGCAGCTCGGGGCTTTTCAGAAGGACGTCCGGAGTAAGTTTGGAAAGTTTGACGACGTTAAAGCGCGAGACTATGCGTGTTAAAGCTAATAGTGCTAAAAAAAACAATAAAACATGTGGATAAACTGAACATTAAACCTGTAAACCCGCACAATAACACCACAGAGTTTAGTTTTACAGATACTTTGCAGCTGGTGATGTCTTTTTAGCTGTGTTTGCTGTGTCTCCATGGTAACTGATGGAGATCCTGCCATACACATACATGCAGAGCCCCCCCAGAGAGATGTCACTGCAAAGTATCAAGTGCATTGTTTTTTTTTAACGTGGTCTGTGGTTTTAAAAAGAGACACCATCATCACCACCATTTTATTTATTTATTTTTTATTTTAACCTTTATTTTACCAGGTAGGTCGGCTGAAAACCAATTCTCATTTTCAACGACGACCTGGCCTGTTATCTGTTATTTTATAAAACAACAAACAAACTCCATCAGTTTACCTCAGCAGAGTGTGACTGTAGATCTCCACCCAGAGGACCCAACCAGTAGACTTCCACCAGGATGCACCATGAACTTTTTTTTAAAGGTTTTGAAAGCTAAACGTCTTTCAACACTCCACCTGTTGTGCAATCTCTTCCTTCATGATTATAGGCTTTATACATTTCTTTATATGTTAACTTTTATGCTGATTTATATATACTAATGGTTGGGATGCACCTCCACCCACATGTGGTTGGGTCCTCTGTTTGCAGATCTGTGGGGTGTGTTTTCTGAGCTGGAGGTCTCCACACACAGCCCTCTCATTTACCTTACCTTACCATTTACGTTTTAGAGCAAGCCAATCAGAGCATCCAGGAGCTCAGCAGTGCTCTGGAACAGCCCAGTCCCTTTGCTGAAGCGGAGCAGGAGGCGGCCGTCAGGGGCAGTGACGCTGGCGCCTTCGTCCTACGTGATGCTAATCCAGAGTGGAGCCAGAAAACACAGAGTGAAGCAGGTGAGTTTGAAAACATGGACTCGTCACCGTTCGCACTTGCACTAAAATTTGGACTAAACTGGGACCAAATTAGGACCAAATGGAGACCAAACAGGGACCAAACTGTGACCAAACAGGGACCAAACTGTGACCAAACTGTGACCAAACTAGGACCAAATGGAGACCAAACTGGGACCAAACGGAGACCAAACTGTGACCAAACTTGGGCTTTGTGCTTTGAGTTCCTTGAAGGTGGAAAAACGCTATGTATATGTCACCATTTAGTGTTTTTACTAAACCTGGACTAGACCGGCACTAAACCAGGACTGGACCAGGACCAAACTAACGTCTATATCAGAATTAAAGTAGTTTCAAACCAGGACAGAGTAAACACAAGTGTGAACGCGTCCTTAGATAATCTCTTACTCACTTACTCATTTCAACATGTTTGTTCTTACAGTGAACCAGCTAAAAATCCTTCTCCTGAAGCAAAGCAAAGAGATCCCTGCTGCTTTTTCTCCTCCAAAGAGACTCTCTCCAACCAGGGTACAGTATAATAGTGAAGTGAATAACGTGTGTTTTAAAGGGCCCATAATTACACTATTGTACTTTATCTTATATTATTATTTTTCTGTTCTACAATGAGATTTGAGCTGTGAAAGTTTAAACACAAACAAGCAAATAAACTACTTAAGCATTCTAGTGTTTATTTATTGCAACTCATGTTTTTTTTACTATATTGTAGATTTATAATAGTTTTTTGGGAGGTTTTTGTGTCAGTGGCATAAATGAATTTCAAAATTATCATTTATCGTCTATATTTACTTCAGTATGTGTAATTGTGACAGGCCTAGGAGCAGTACTCATTTTGTATTTTAAATGTTTGTTAAATTTTTTATAGAGAACACCACAAGAGGGGAGGTCCGGTTTACACACGGTTCAAGATTTGGTCCCAATGATCCACAACCAGTCAGACTATATTCAGCACCTGGAAGCAGAGGTGAAGCTCTGCAAAGTAAGTCTATGCTTTTATGAAAATTACTACTACTTTTTGCAGTGACGTCAGGCTCTACATGTATCTCTCTGGTGAAATGTTCAGCAGTTACCATGTTGATGCAATGCACACATTAGCAAATCCGGCCAGAAGAGTTTTAATATAGTCTGAAAACTTTAGCGACAGTTGTAGTGACGTCAGACTGGCTGGGGGTGTCCCACATGTATCTCGATGGTGGAATGTTCACCAGTTACCACGATGACACAATGCAAACGTTACCAAACACGGCCAATAACGTCTGAAAAGTTAAGAAAAAAACACAAAAGTGGATTTAAACAGCACGTTTTCAGGAGCCTGTGATCAATCTAATAATAATAATAATAATACATTTTATTTATAACGCACTTTACATTTGAACAACAAATCTCAAAGTGCTACAGTGCAAAAAAAGACATTAAAAACAGAAGACAATTAACATTAAAAACAGAAGACAATTGTGTAAAAGCAATAAAACAATAGCCAGTGTTTATCTGTAGGCCAAGGTAAAAAGGTAAGTTTTTAGTCCTCTGTAATCTGAGCGTTCATGGTCCTGTTTAGGAGTTTGATTTTCAACTAAAAGGTGAGAGTGACTCACTGAAAAACGTTTGGCTAATTCTAGCTTGTGGCTGTGATGTGAGGGACTAATGTTGAACGTCACAAATCAACTCATCTGTTTTAATGGTAATGGTCGTGGTTATGTTTTTATACAACGCTTTCCCACCTTCAGGACACTCAAAGTAACCGCTCACCCATTCACTCACCCATTCATACATCAGTGCACACAGACCCTGGGGATGAGGCGGGTTAAGTGTCTTGCTCGAGGACACAACAACAGCGTTCATCTGTCAACCATCAACTTTTTGATCAGTGGGGAAACTCACTACCCGTTGAGCTACTGTCGCCGGTTGTAGTTCCAGCTAAGTCACTTCTTTCTGCTCAGACAGTGTTAAAATCAAACTCAGATTAAAGTCGAACTCGCAGAGCTTCAGACGGACCAGGTGCCTCTTTATTCACTGTTTGTGGTTTTCAGGAAGAGCTTCAGGGGATGAAACAGCGCGTTATGGTGGTCGTACTGGAGAACGAAAAGTTACAGTCGCAACTCAAATCCAGAACAACAGAGGAGACGCTCAGAGACTTCACGATTCACACGACGGTACCAGTGTTTGCAGTGTGAAATTACACCTTTGTAAAATGCTCACTTTTTTCTCTCTTTTTTTATTTCAGGTAAATGAAGGCGTCTCAGCAAATGGACAACTGTCTTCCAAAAAATGGGAAAATGAGATGGTATGCAAAGATCAAATAATTTTCTTATTCATATCGATACTTTTCAGCCGATGTCGTCAACGTTCCCTGGGAGTGTGACGCTAACTAAAGGCTCTGCTCTGTCTGAAGCTTTATTACTCAAGTTAGACTCTGATCTGAGCTTTAGTTTAACCCAATATGACCAGAAAGAACTGGTTTAGCTGGACCTACAGTACATAAGCAGACAAGTCCCTCATACATAACATTACAGTCACAAGCTCGACATCATTATTATTATTTTTATTTAACCAGGAAAGTCCCATTGACATTACTAATCTCTTTTTCAACACATTTCAACACATCACAAAATTGATTCTTAAAAGCAATTACAAATCATAGACTTCATTTCCAAACCTTTCAACATAGATTTAAATTTAACTATTGAAGTCGGTTCTTGTAATTTCAAGACTTTTTGTAAATTATTCCATGTTGAAATTAGCATTAGCCAACAGTTTTTCAGTTGTTCACTCTCACGTTTTTGTGTAAAATCAAACTCCTAAACTGGACCATGAACGCTTGGATTGATCACAGGCTCCTGAAAATGTGCTGTTTAAATCCTTTTTGTGTTTTTTCTTGAGTTTTCAGACTTTTTTTTGAGCTGTGTTTGATTATTTAAATTAATAATACACTTTTTTTTCTCTAGGAACAACTAAAGATCATCTATGCAGCTCAAATTGAAAGCTTGGAGGCGCAGGTTCGCTCTCTCAGGTAAAACTCACCGCTCCACAAGCAGTTCATTGCGTCTTTAAATTAATTAAAGACTAAAGTGCATCGTCTTGGCACAGAAAAGAGTTGGCAGCGTCTCAAAAAGAATCCGAGGAAGTCCGAGTTCGCCTGAGACACAAGGAAAAGCAGTTAGCCCACGCCACCAGAGCTGACGCGGCGCCCCCGGTGTCAGGCCTGTGTCTGAAGTGCGCCCAGCATGACGCGGTCCTGGCCGGGACGCACACAAACGTACACGTCCAAGCGATCGAACGACTGACGAAGTTAGTAGTAGAAAACGGCGCTCGTCTTACAGCTGCTCCCTTGTCGCCGTATTTATTTTGTTTTAAATTTCTGTATCGCTCTGTAGGGAACGGGACGAGCTGCTGCTGGCTCTGCAGACGGTACGAGCGAGCCAGCAGGAGGCGCAACAGAGGGAGTGGTCCGCGTGTCTTCAGGTCAAACAGGCTGTGGAGATGGCGGAAGAAGCAAATCTCCATAAAGCAAAGGTGAGAAAGATACGACACAATTAGATATATTTCATTTATATTACACAAAATGGACTCTTGTGAGATTTAAATCATGTTCTAACATTGTTTCCTCCTCAAAAACAGACCTGGAGTTGTGTTTTGTTTCATTCACACATGTTTGAGTCACACTTTATTATCAGTCTGTTTGTATTTCCAAAGCTGAAAGTGCTCTGTTCTACCCTGTGATGTCACGAAGTGGTAGTTTTCAAGTTAACAGTTCTTTTTTTTTAGTTAGTTTGTCCTGACAAAGTTCAAAAACCCGAAACAGGTAGGTTGATTTTCGCTTTATCTGCCATGTGGTAATAAAGGCTTTTAATTATTTTGTACTTTTTGAGTGCGTCATTTATCCTGAAGAGCAACAAAAGGACAATGTTACACAATCTTCACATCCGAGTCGCACTCCTGCACCTACACTTTTTGCAGAGCTACCTTTTACCTTTAGTTCGGTTGAGATTGGAAATTCCAAGTTTGAAATTATCCAAATGATTCTAGTGAAGGTGTGTGGAGTTTAAGAGAAGAACTCAGCCTCAATTTGCAAGATTTGTGTGTTAAACGTGTGAATGAAACGAAAAAAACACAACTCCAGGTCTGTTTGTGATGAGGAAACAACAGTAGAACAGATAAAACAGCGTCATATGGGCTTTTTTTAAACTGGCAAATCATTTAACGGGGTAATAAATGCCTCTGATTGTATCTGTGCAGATGGAGGTGCAGTGTGAACAGTTGTCTCGAGAGTTGGGGCGGCAGAGGGAGCAACTGGAAAGAGACCGACAAGGCCTAAAGCAGAGACTGAGTGGAGCTCGAGAAGAAGGCAGAGCTGAGTCCCACAAACAGAAAGAGGAGCTCACGAAAAGAGTACGCGCTAATCACATCGCTTTAGAATTCAACAGAAGAGGTGGAAATTAATGTATTTTTTTTCTTCCCGTTAGGTTTCTAATCTAACCCAACGCCTCGCCGCTTTGGAAACGGAGCTGGACCGAACAAGTCGAGATAAAACCTCATTGTCCAATCAGCTGGACGACGCTGTTCGCAAACTCACTACTCAAGAGGAAGACAGCACCAGGGTAAACACATCTGCCCCGTCTGTGTTAAAATGTGGCAGAAAATGGTTTGGAAATGACGGTAATGCTTTGAAAAGTCCACTAGATGGCACCCAAGGACTGCTTTGGAAGTGGCAGTTTTTGACTAAAATCTTGAAGTGGATGTCTATATTCACTCTGACAGTCATATGTTTAAGTACATTTTTTAGTTTTTCGTATCTGTTTGTTGTAATGCTTGAATTAATTAAAAATACCTTTACAAAGACAATAATCCTGCACATTATTCTGGTGAGTGTGGCTGAGTAAAATGAATTATTTTTAAGCAAAGTAGAAAAAACCTGACAGTTTACTTTGGAATATTGCAGTTGTATTGTATGTAATGTAGTGGAATGAAATGTGCTAAAAGTGTGTATAAAAAGAGCCTTTAGTAGCTTGTGTTTGTCACCTCGTAGCTGAATGTGGATCTGCGATACCAGCTAAGCCAAGCCCTGCTGAAGAAAGAGGAGGCAGAGCGAGAACTCCGAGATCTCAGTGCTAAAACCCACCGGCAGATCGAGAAAGCAGCACAGGTCTGTTCAACTTCCAACTTTTTAACTCTCAGCTGTGAAACAAAAGACTGAAAACTTTTTCTCACATTTAATCCCACGTAATGAACACATCGAGCTGAAATATCTGAATGTGATAGTATATAGAGGATTTGATTAACCAAACTTTAAACATGGCTGGTTAAAGGTTGGGTTTGATGTGTTCACGCTGGTTAACCTTTGAATTTTAATCCGCTGTGGCCTTTTGACTGGACTCATCTGAGATCATAAGGTAAGTTGTTGTGATGGGTATTCTAACCTTCTTTCCCCCTCTCGGTTGGACAGGAAGTGGAAAGGTTGAACTCGGAGCTGGTTGGCTGCCGGCAGCACCTGGAGGCGGTCCAAAGGGACGGGAGCCAATGGCAGGCCGAAGCCCTGAGCCTAGCAGAACAGCTGGCAAATGCCCAGCGCCAACTGCACCTCACCAGGTAGTACCTAATCCTATTATACATGCCACCACACTCACATACACACAGGCACACGCTGCACTCCCCTCTGCCCAGCCCCTGCCCAACACAGTCCGGTCCAGTCCAGTTCAGACCACCACACCAACTGTAGCACACCAGGTAACGCCTAATCCTATTATAGCCAGCACACACACATAAACACATTTAAACACACCTAAACACAAAACACACACATGCATGCTGCTGTGCCACGGTCCCGGTACCAACTGGACCTCACCAGGTCACCCATAATCCTGTTAAGCATGCCACAACATAATGCAGCACACACAACACTACCGGGACAGTGCCCAGCCCAGCAACAGCTCCTGTTGAGCCAAAATGGCGTCCGAGCCTTTTTTGTCCCTGGCTCGAGTTGCCGTGCACACACAGTGAACAGTGGGTTGATGGTCACTGGACAGCCTGGCCTCACCGCCTCCCACCAGTTTCCTGCATCCGCTCTCTCTCTGTGCAGCTCTAGTTTCTCTGCTTGTCTCCTCCATCACAAAAAACATGATACTGTATTTTCTGTGCTGTGTCGTACTTTCCTTCCATCCAGATTTCTTTCTTTCCATCCAAATTGGTTAGAGATTTTCAGACTGATCCGTTCTCACTTGTGTAGTCCTTTTTAAACTTGTCTTTCATCATCTGGTGGCTGATTGCTGATTGCACATCACCGACTGCCAAGGCCATGCCAGCCCATGCCAGGCTCTGGGGGCACTCTCTCACCCCTGCTGGCCCGAGCTGAGGTGTTTGAGATGGGCACAGATGTGGCAGCAGTGGCCTGTGGTGACAGAAACCACGGGACACAGGTTTGTACTGTGTGCTCGGGTCTGTCAGCCCTGTGTCGTATGGATGTGTGCGCTTGATCTGTTTTTGTGTCGCCCGTTAGCTGTTAGCCGCTAACGTTTTGTCCACCTTTGTTTTTTAGAGATGTGTTTGTGCCTTGGTGCAGTTGTGTAGAATAACATAAGTCAAGATCAGCTGTGCGAGGGTATTGATACGACTAAAACTATGTGTGCCCTGGATTTTTTTGGAAAGAACTGATTTTCAGCAGGGATTCACCGATACAGCTTTTTCTGTTTCGATTCCAATGACGATACTTTGGCTTTAAGTATCGATACCAACCAATACCAGAGACTGAAAACAGCATTTATCTTCTTTTAACACAAACAGCGCTAGAGAGAGACCGGTATTTGAACTGTTTACCTTATGGGCTGTGGGCCTTACATCTCTAGCACAGGCCGAGGTTTTGTTTTAGTCGATCTGCTGCTTAAAAAGACACACAAAGCTTTATACTAACGCTTTAATTCTAAGAGATAACTGCACAAAACATGACTACACAGTTCTCTTATAGATGTGTGGTAAGAAAGAGCTTGGAGTAAATTACATTATTTCAGGAAAATAATCCAAATTGACCCAACATTTTGGCTTATTCTAAACAATCGGTATTTGTATCGACCATGGAATAAACATATTGCTCAATCTCTAATCAGTGTAAGGTAAAAATGACCCAAATGTGTTATGTAATTACAGAACAGCTTTGTAAAAATACAAGTTTAACATCATGAGACGTCTTGGACTAACATTGTCCAGTAAATCGTCTTTTTACGGAAGGTTATTGACCAAAATGTGATACCAGCTAAACCGATATCTTGGAAGCCGATATCTGACCCATCAAAATGTTCAATATCGGCGCCGATACGTCATTTCCTCAAGTTCCTAATTATATTTCTTGCATTTTGGCTGCTCCAATCCCTGTGCATTTCTGTCAAACAGTGTGTATATGGTACGCTCGCTCCACATTACTCAGATTTGTGTTTGTACAAGTGCATGAATTTCAACGCGCTCTCTGAAAATGCACATCACCAGCGCTAGCATATGTACACCCGAGCGCATGTGTCCACACTCGCGCAGATGCAGGCCTGCGTCGGCCGGTCCCATGGCGGCGGGAGAGCTGTGCTGCGCTCCAGGATTGGATCATCAGCCAGCTGTGAGTTGGACAGCCCAGATCTGTGCTAATCCTCGTCTCTCTGTTCACACGGGCTCACACACACGCACACACCTCCTCTTCAGGCTCGGCCCTTATCAGCAGCGGGCTTTACACAGTTTGGTTTGTTTGTTTGCTCCTGTCTTTCTTGCTTTTCCTTCATTTCTACTTTGCAAGTCTCCACCTGGCCTTCTCTCCCTCTGCTGTGATCACGCGTCCCAAAGGCTGCAGTGAAAAGTGGCCAGCGTAACTTCGGTTTCAACACATGCCAAATAGATAGGAATGTGCTTGTATGTGTCAGGGAAGCCGAGGCTCGCCCATCCCTTTGGTGCTTTGGACTCTGAACACAATTTTCCACAGGTTTTGTTATCCTCCATGAAATTAAGCATTCATGTTCATGAGGTGCCTTTTTGAGCTGGTGTTGGACTTTGAATCTAGATGATTTTTGAGTTTAAAAGTTTAATGATTTCCCCCAAACTGCTGTCGATTCAAAATTGTTCCATGTTTCAGTGTCGTGTTCATATCTGCTCTTCCCATAGCCTCATAGACATGAGCATCAGAGAAACGTTTTAATAATAATCATGTTTTTTTGATACATGCAGGTAAAACCACATTCAAAAGTATTGTAAAGTAGGGCTTAAGTTTCACAAACTCGCCTCCGTCCCGCCCTCTCCTTGTGTCTCCTTCAGTCGGAGCTGGTCCTGGCGAGGTCTGGCGAGGTCTGGCGAGGCAGTGTGCGAGGGCGGAGAAGTGTAAATGAGGAAGGTGAGGCAACAGATGCCGCGTCCCGCCAGAGGCTCACTTTGAGGAGAGTCAGATCTGGGCGCGACAAAACTGCTGCAAACCAACTCGGCAGGAGACTCTTGTCCAATCACGGCCCGGAATAAAAGGGCTCGGGCACCACACGGGCACCGCACGGGCAGGGGCCTAATGAACCCGCCTGCCCCGCCAGTGAGAAGGCACACACTCTGTCTGTACCTGCTCTTTGCACGGCCCGCTCTCAGCAGAGGCCTCTGTCATGACGATGTTTGCCGCTCAAATGCTCGTGTGCGATTAGCCGGGCCCATGTGCTTACCTTTGTGCAAACGTTAAGTGTTGATAGCTTTGGGCTACACCTGTGTGTGAAGTTTAGTGTGTTTTTGTGTTACAGCGGCGGAGCGGTGCCAGGTAAGAGGCTGCTGTGTGTTCAGCAGTGTTTCTGTCCGTTTGTGTCTGTGTGTGCCTGTCTGGTCCACAGCCATGTTGTTGGGTAGCAGATGGCACCATGGTTGGCAGGGGAGGGGCTGCTTAGCACAACTAATCAGACAGTTACGGATAGGGCAGCTGGGAGGGCCGTGGGCCAGCCGCGTGTGTGTGTGTGTGTGTGTGCGCGCCACACAGTGCCATGATGTTGACAGTGGTGGGCCCGTTGGCCTGGTGACGAGGCCTCGCTGAGTTCTTCGCTGGGCGCTGTCGGAGTGCCCTCTCTGCCATCCTGCCCTCTCTGCCATCCTGCCTTCTCACCTCGTTCTCTGCTCTCACACTGTCTCCGCCTCAATCTGTTGAGACCTACTTGGGCCTTCATCCGTCTTCTGTTGCTTTGACTCCTCTGTGCCTTTGTTCTGCTTTCAACTTCAGTCCAAGTCTCCACTGTATTCTCCTTAAGATAAAGTCCATATTTAGTCATTTAATGTTGTAAGAGACAGACGTCCGTTTAGCTACAACTGCTCCTAATGTGGATATGACGAACTGAACAAAACAACTGGACCAAGTTTAGAAAGAAAAGTGTTGGCCTGACAAATCCTGCGGTTGAGTGGAGGCGGGAGACGGGAGAGGAGGACACGTACTGTGATGGATTTTAAATACTCTGGGGTCGTTGTCATATTGATAAGTGAAGGCCAAGTCTGAAACACAAACTGTAGATGAGCTAATCACATAGAAACGTCTGCATGATGTTACAAATATGCAGCGGATTCAATGTGAGATATATATTTTTGTCCGTTTGGATGCGGCGTCGGTTGAAATTCTTAACGTGCCGACAAACGTAAGTCTCATTCGTTTCCAATCAAGAGTCTTAAAAGGGGCTGTGGTAGTTTGAACCTGCAGGGGAGAGAAGGGACGGAGAAGACAGATCGCTGACTGGGAGAACCTCAGGCAAGATGGAGGCAAATCTGGCGGCTACAACTGTTCCCACCCCAGCCAAATGTGCCCTGGGACAGTGGCCTACATACCCACTACTGCTGGAGGAACGGAGCACCAACCCTCTGCTGCCCGCCCGCCCTCCAACAACCCACCGCCGTGCCCCACCTTTGTTTAGCGTCTTTGTTTAGCTGCACTTATCGTCAGGGTAGCAGTGTCACGAACGGCCGGATTGTTGTTATGTTTGCAAAGTTTTGAAAAATACTCTGGAGTGTGTGTTAATGTAAAGTCGTCGTCGTTTTGGGAGCTTTCTGGGTTAAGGCTGGGTATCGTTAAGATTTTGCCGATACGATACATATCTCGATGCAGTACTTTTTTGGTTCGATACAATACGATATATTTCAAATCAATTCGATACGATTCAGTGAAAAATAAAGGCTTTCGTGATTCTTAATGATCAGCCCCATTTCCACAAAAAATAAACACTAATTGAGCATTTTTCTTCTGTTTATTGAGGATGACTGAACATAAAGTGCATTTTTCTAACTAGAAGCACACATCAGACTGTTCCACTGGTCGATATTATTCACCCACAGTTTATACGAGCTCCACATTTACATTTACGCAGAGACACGTGCAGTTTAACGGCTCTGAAGGATCAAAACGTATCGACTAAAACGACTGTGAGACTGAAAGTGTTTGTTAAACCTCTGTCTGTGCGAAGATAATATGAAATACACCTGTTTAAATCGACAAAACTGTGACGTCAAATGTTCTGCATAAACACGTTTCTTTCCTCTAAATGAGCCACACAACTGTAGAGCTGAGACAGAATCATTTGGTAAAATATGCAAAAAAAATATCGATACAGCAGCTCACGATATCAATACTGTATCATTAAATTAAACAATACAATATATCGATATTTTGATATTTTTGCACACCCATAATCTGGGTCATTACTTATACCTTAAGTACTTTTTGAGGTGTACAGGAGCCAACGTGTCTATTTTGTGTTTATGATGATATTAGAGACTTATATGGGAGCGTTAGTGTGTAAGTGTGTGTGTGTCTGTGGGTGGGGGTGTGTGTGTGTGTGTGTGTGTAGGTAAGTAATAAACTCCCTATTCCAAACTGCATCGTAGTGAAAGCAACAAACCACCTTTAATATACACGTTTAACAACAATAAAACAATTCTAAAATGGAACAAAACAGGAAACAGTGAAATTGAACTCATTTTAGTCTTAAATGTTCATATTAACCCTCTGCATGATCCTATTTTTTTTTGTTTGTTATATATATAGTTTTTTTAGTTTATGTTTTAAGTTTTTTTTCCCCTTTGGAGCTATTTTGAATTTTTATTTATTTATTTATTTATTTTATTTTGAGTTTTTTTTTGTTTTTTTGTGTGTTTTTTTTTTGTTATTTTGAGGTTTTTTCCTTTTTTGTTATTTTCAGGTTTTTTTATTATTTTGAGGTTTTTTTTCTTTTTTTTTTGGTTATTTTGAGTTTTTTTCTCCTTTTTTTTCGTTATTTCAGACTCATTTTGGTCTTAAATGTTCGTATTAACCCTCTACATGATCCTGGGGTTTTTATTTCACTATTGTGTCTGTAAATCAAGATATGAACATTAATAACAGACAAATCAACAAATCAACCATTTAAAACATTAAAAACAGGATCAGGTTGATTATAAATGTTTATTTCCACATTATTAAAGTTCTGCAGTGGCACCGATCCATAAAGTTTTACAGTTTTTAGACGTAGACAATCGTGAGAACTTGTGTTAAAAGTTCTCGTAAATGGCCTGATAAGATAAAGTTCACCCGTTGTTGATAAAAAAGGATAGAATAAGAATTGTTTGTGGGACATTTTATTTAATCGTGAGAAGACAAAGACCTAAATGTGCAGATAAAAACGACTTCTCCTGATGGTCTCACTGTGGTTTTCACTTAAAACAAAGTATAAAAAGATATTAAAATTACAGATTGATGTTGTTTTTTTCACGTCAGATGTCGTCACCAATTTATTAGAATCCAGGTAAACCAATCGCTGATGAGCTCTGACGATATTTTTGGGGCCAATTTTGATAATTTCCCCTAAAAATATATGATCTGAAAACTAATATAAATACTGTCTATACTTTTTACTGCTCTGCGTATTTAAACTATGATAAGGAGACGTTTTTTTATACATCAGCAGCCCTGTTTGTATTACTAACTAAACATGGAGCTGTGGAATCAATTTTTTATTTAGATTTTTTAATAATGTGTTTATTTCTTCCTTGAACATACATGTATCCAAAATAAAACCAAAAAAATCTATAAAATATATTCAACAGTTTTCAACCAAAGGGTTCTCTTTATTATTATTATTATTATTATTATTATTATTATTATTTAGGATATCCAAACAACATAAATGTGGGGTTCAGAGTATTTAAGCTTTAACTACGGCAGATTTTAACTATGACGTCCTTCCAAAACTTTGACAAACCAGGACCAAGTGAGAAACATACGGCTCAAATTGCGAGAGAGGAGATTTCAGGCCGATATCCCATGTGCAAAAGAGTGCAGATATCGGCGAACAGATGTGTCGGTCGATCTCTAATTAAAATTATACTTCTTCATGTTCTTAGTGTTTTTAAACTTTCAGTGACTTTAATAATCATCCTGATGTAATTGTTCATCTTGGCCTTGATAATCGTGACACCAGATTTCAAAATGTCTGCCGCACACGAGTCATGTGATCTGATTTCAGCGGACGGGAGAGGGCGAGGGAACGAACCGGATAAGAGCGGGAGTTGACAGATGCCAGAGAGAGAGTTGGTAGAGAGGTGGCGCTCTTTCTGCCAACTGCCCCCGAGCCTTGAACAGGCTGAGGGGCTGGGACCCGACTGATCCCACATCAGGTACGTCTCAGGTGTGAAGTGAATTCCAACACCAGGAGAGACGCGCCATGAGCTTCAGCTTCAGATTCCGCACACGTTTCCTCTGATCCTTCAACCAGTTTATTTCTCTGCTTTTCAACTCTTTATCAGTCAGAGCAGAAAACGGTTAGAAATCAACACTTTTATTTATTTAAATCACACCTTTTCTGCAAACTGGACTTTTCAGAGCTTTTAACCACGTTCTAGTCGTTTTTTTTCTCGTTGCGTCTCTGAAGTTGTGTTCGGACTGATTCGTGTTCGAGTTTAATCTTTAATCGTTTATTTTCTAGACGCCATTTTGCCGATCGATCCCCGTTTTCGCTCCCACTCCTCTGTACGCACTTCCTTCTCCACTTTTATTTTCTTAATCGTTGCTACGCGTAGGATTCTGCAGCGTCGCGTCGTCATTTTGGTACAAATGAAAAAGAAAGTGCTGCTCTAGTGCGACGTGCATCTGTCCATAGGGGGCGCCGACAGCATTGGACATCGCGGTTTTCTAACGCGGAACCCAGTGGATTTGTTACTTTTATTAAGTCGTTTTGATAAATATTGTGATTTAAAATGCGTAAATTACAACAAAACGATCCACGAGTGTCAGAGATTATAACAATAAGGTTGGTGCTTTTCAGATTATAGATTGTGATGATCATACAGTTTGATTTCTACACTTTACTCATCATATCGTATCCTCAGAAGAAGAAGCAAAACTCACAAACGGTGAACCTGACTGTAGATTTAGCAACATAAAAATGCACTTTAACCATATTCATCTCAGCTGCCTCCCATATCTGTATTAAACATTATTGGCCTGTTGAATGTTGTGACAGTCGTACTAGTAGTAAAAGCACTGGATTAGATTAGATGTGTATATAAATGGACGTAGCTAACCTGCTAGCCGCCGCCTTCCAAATCTCTGTACCTGCTGCTGTCAGACTCATTTTGGTCTTAAATGTTCATATTAACCTGCTCTACTTGATCCTGGGTTGTTTTTTTGTTTGTTTTTTAGTTATTTTGAGTTTATTTAGATTTTTTTTTTTTATTTTAAGTTTTTTTTGTTTGTTTTTTTTTTTGTTATTTTGAGTTGTTTTTTTATTTTGAGTTTATTTTCATTTTTCTGTTGTTTGAATTTTTTTTTGGTATGTTGAGGTTTTTTTTTTTTTATTTTGAGTTTTTTTTTCCCTTTTTTTGTTATTTTGAGTTTATTTAAATTTTTTTTAAAATATATTTTGAGTTCATTTTTTTTTTTTTTTAATAAACTGTCCCCCCTCTCTCTGTACCTGCTGCTGTCAGACTCATTCTGGTCTTAAATGTTCGTATTAACCCTCTACATCATCCTGGTACGTTTATTTTCACGATTGTGTCTGTAAATCAAGATATAAACATTAATAACAGACAAATCAGGCACCGTCTTTCCCCGAGGTCGCTCCTGTTAGCGTTAGCAACAGGTTTGATTGACAGCGTTGCTAAGCGCCCGCTACACGCCAAACCGGCGATGCGAGCAGGAATTGACGTTACCTTCAACAGCGTCGCTCTGGATTGGCCCTTTGGTTGCTATGATACGCGCAGTCGGATTTCCAAATATGAAACTCAGCTCCAGATTAGCCGCTATAACTGCTAGCCTCGATTAGCCTCATGTAACTGGACTTTACCACCGTCTATGATTAGATTACACATTTTTTTCATTAATTAAAGCGATATTCATAATCACAGTATCATTTTTGTTAATAGTACTGTCCATATTACACATTATAACTGTTTCTTTCGTCCGTATCGCATTAATTCGCTTTAGCCAAACTCAAACCCCACAAACGTTTAGCAATTAATAACGCGGTGCATTTTGGGTAGTATTTTTCTACCTTTTCTCTTCATTATTCTGACCCGAGGCTGCGGCACATATGCTATCCAGTAATCGTCGGTGTAGGGCACATAACTGGCACGCCGAATCCCGTCTTTTCTGAATTGGGTCACAGAGAGAGCATCTTGTACGTATGTTGTGTGTTTATTTTTGAAACACACAGATGCCTGCTCTTCTCCTGAGCTCCTCCTGTGTTAAGTCATCAACGCCAATTAAGACTTTTAAACTTTCTAACTGAACGGGGAGACGACGATAGAGGCCAGACGTGCGCTAATTATCACACACAGAAGTTGGTTTGTTGCTAGTTGTGTTTCGAATGTTTGTAACTTCAGAGTCGTGTGGGGTTTTTTTTGCACAGGACGAGTTTGCAGCAGATTCCTCCATTTTGTTAGTCCAAAATAAACTACTATGAACGCAGAGGACATCAAATATATGAAGTAACATATGTGGAATTATGCAGCAAAGTAAATAACTACTAAACTTTTTCAATATATATTTTATATTTAAATCCTCACAGTATCCATCTGAAACCTGTAATTTTTTTTCCTTTACTACATAATTCCATGTCTTGCTTCATATATTTGATGTACTTTGTTTGTGTGGCAATGGCATATAAATGTATAAATACAAAAAAGTAGTAGTTGTGGCACTAGTAGCTATAGTGGTAGCAGCAGTAGTAGTACTAACAGCAGTAGTTACAGCAGTAGCAGCAGTAGTAGCAGTAGTAGTAGCAGCAGTAGTGGTAGCAGCAGTAGTAGTAGCTGTAGTAGTAGTTGCAGTAGTAGTTGCAGTAGTAGCAGTAGTAGTAGCAGCAGTAGTGGTAGCAGCAGTAGTAGTAGCTGTAGTAGTAGTTGCAGTAGTAGTTGCAGTAGTAGTAGCAGCAGTGGTACTAGCAGCAATAGTAGTAGCTGCAGTAGTAGTAGTAGTAGCATTAGCAGCAGCAGTAGTAGTACTTACAGCAGTAGCAGCAGTAGTAGTAGTACTAACAGCAGTAGTTACAGTAGTAGTACTAACAGCAGTAGCAGCAGTAGTAGTAGCAGCAGTAGTAGCAGTAGCAGTAGTAGTAGCTATAGTATTAGTATCAGTAGTAGTAAACGTAAAGAAAAAAAACACTGATGTTGTGTCCAGACTTTTTTCTGTGTTTATTTCCATTTTATTAATTACAAAGTGAAAACACATAGTTTATATTTTATCCATACAAACCCCCGACAAAATCAAAAGTTTAATAAAAAAACTAAACCAGGACTAGAGAGATGAGTGATATGACTTCAGCGGAGGAATAATCCAAACCAAAAACTACTGTTAGACTTTTTGTCCGCGCGGCTAATGCTAATTTATCGGCTAATTGGACCTGTGACAGCGGCCGACCTCTGTCTGTTACACGACTACGATAATGATGCACCTCTAACATATTGTGGACTCTGCTTTTGCCCTATAGAAGCAGCAGGGCGCCTCTTGTTGTGTTCGGCGGAAACAGTCGCGGATTTCGGACACCGCTGGCGCTCTGACCTTGGCGGTGGCGGGGTGCTGCGGCGCTCCTCGAAGAAGAAAAGGGTCTCGGGCCGCGGGCTGTAAACAAAGTTGACTTGCCGACAGATGGATTGAATGACAGAGGGGCTACGCGAGCCAGGATCGGGCCTGGCAGCGCGGCGGCACACAGAGGCACGGAACGAGAGAGGCAGAGGGAGAGAGAGAGGGAGAGAGAGGGAGAGAGAGAGGGGAAGATAAAGGAGGGGGGGGAGCGCAGAGGAGAGGTGGCCAACAGGAGAGGAGGTGTGAACAGGTGCAGGGCCGCTGAAGGAAGAGCCAGCAGATGGAGAGAGACATAGCCAGTTTAGTTACAGGGAAAAAGGTGGGAGGGGAAAGAGAGGAGAGGAGGAAGAGGAGGAGGAGGAGGAGGAGGAGGGAGAGCTGCAAAACGCTCGCAGTGAAAACAGACCGAGACGTGGACACAGATACATCAGCCTGCCACTGCGGCCGTTTGTGTTTGTTTGAGGAGAAGAAAAGGGTGTCGAGCGAGCGATGTGGGTGCAGCGCTGCCGATGGCGTCACCCTAAGGTTTGATAAGATGTGCTAAAAACACATTGAGGTGTGTGAGCGAGAGGACGGCGGCGGCGCGTGGTCTGCCGCACAAAACAATTCAGATGTTTTTTCTTTTTTTTTTTGTACACGCCGCTAATGATCCGGCAGCGAGGGAATTGTTCAATATGTCAATTCGTTTTGAGCCTGACGGACTCGCGGGATTTTGGCAGATCCGAGCGAGGGCCTCTGTCTCACGTCTCTCAGCCGCACACGGGCGCAAACGCACATACACAGACACACACGGGCGCACACACAAACACACACGTTAGATATTAGGTTTGTAGTTAATGGCAGCAAACTGTTGAATATTAATAAGACGGGATGATTGATGTAGTCTATCATACAGAGCTGTGGACGCGCTGGAATTCCTCCACACGGATTAATCACCGCGAGTGTCGCCGTTCCGAGCAGGACGCGAGGGTTAGGGCTCGTAGTTGTAAACGCATTCATTCTCACTTTCACACGCGGATATATCGATGTCTGCTTTGAATACATTTCTTCAAACTCATAAAATCTTGAAAACTGGATAATTCTCCTTCGTTTTCGTCTGTTGCTGTCGCACTAACGCACGATTATAACTGTCTGCCGATGTCATAGACTGTTTATATAAATGGACGTTGCTAACCCGCTAGCCGCCGCCTCTGGCTCCAATTCACTTTCCATTGAAAAACCGTGACCGCTCTCTGTGTATTTTGGTCTTTAATGTTCGTATTAACCCGCTCTACATAATAATTTGTTTTTTATTTCGCTCTTGTGTCCGTAACTCAAGATATGAACATTAATATCAGACAAATCGGCTTCCTTTTTTCCTAGCGTCCTTCACTAGCGTTAGCATCAGGTTTGATTGACAGCATTGCTAAGCGTCCACCCCCTGCCAAACCAGCGGTGCGGACCAGAAGGGGCGTTACCTTCAACAGCCTCGCTCCGGATTGGCTCTTTGGTCGCTATGATACTCGCGGTTGGATTTCCAAATATGAAACTCTGCTCCAAATTAGCCGCTATAACTGCTAGCCTCGATTAGCTTCATTTGACTGGAGCCGAAAGCTGTGGGTGACGTCACGCTCGCTCTGTCCACGTCTTTACACAGTCTGCGGACGATGTCTTGTTCAGTCTGGTCATAATAACACATTTACTACAGAGAAATACTGCGGTAAACGAGAACATTGACGCTACACTACGCCACTGGTGCAAGAGAATCCTGCAAACCTATTTTTAAACAACAAAAGGCATGAAATAAACAGCAGAACAGTCACTTATTCAACCGTTCAAACCTCAAGTCTCACCGTTTTCCAACAAAATTACCCCAAACTACACACGAGATACAGTGAACCCCAAAATATATTGATAGTCACAGGCCTGGTCTTGTTCTCTGTAGAATTCTGCAAAAATAAAATATTTCTCACCGACTTGCAGACAGATTCTTGGTTTTAGTAGTAAAGGGAGGTTACGAGATCACAAAGGCAGAAATGCTGTGAAGTTTTAGACCTGGAGGAACCTCGAACACATTAGAATTACATTAAAAACACTAAATGTACCTGTGTATAAGCCTGTCACAATAATCTCTATATCTATTTACTATATTTTTTTAAGCCATAAAAGTTTGTATTAAAAACTTGTGTACAACTATAGTGTTTCAGTCTGCTGTTTATTTACCGCAGCTCATGATTTTTAACAATATTGTAGATTTATAATAGTTTTTGTGGTTTAAATCCGCTCTTGGGTATTTATTTAAATTAGCTTCGGTGTTTTGTTTATCGTCTCTGTTTACAGTCCTTCATTTTACCTTCAACCTTTGGATAGTTCGTCAAAGTTGTATATGTTTTTCGTTGACTTTACGTGAAGCACTTTGGTCAGCTGAAGTCATTTTTAAATATGTTATATAGATAAACTTGAGTGAAAGTGTTAGCTGTTTGCACTTGGCGCTATCTGCTGAGTTCACAATCTGTTCACCTGCATGTTAATTCTGCACCTGTTTCGTGACATAAATACATGTTGGAAGTATGAATATGTAAAACAGATGATCGGGAGTTGATGTGTTTTCTCTATACACTGACACAACAGTCTAGTTTTACCTCCCCCTGAAGGCAGCGCTTCAAAGTTCTGGCCTGTGTTGAAATGTGGCTCGTTGTGGCTCGTTGTGGCTAGTGCTAATGCTAGCATACGTGTTTTTATGTTTTACATGTGAAAGTCCCGTCCTGCGTGTTTACCTCTGTGGAGCTGTTGTGACGGATGGAGAGTGTTTTTGTGTGTTTTGCATGTAAAAGTAGTTGTAGTATCAGTAGCACTTGTAGTAGTTGCAGTAGTATTCCCATTCTGCGTGTTTACCTCTGTGTGGCTGTTGTTAAGTATGTAGATTGTTTTTGTGTGTGTGTTTTACATGTAAAAGTAGTAGTAGCAGCAGTAGTAGTAGAAATAGTAGTCATAGGAGTAGTTGCAACAACAGTAGTAGTAGAAATAGTCGTAGGAGTAGTAGCAGTAGCAGTCGTAATAGTAGTAGCAGCGGAAGTAGTAGAAATAGTAGTTGTAGGAGTAGTAGTAGCAGCAATAGTAGTAGTGGTAGCAGTAGTTCCAGTAGATAGTAGCAGTAGTAGTAGTAGTAGTAGCAGCAGTAGTGGCAGTAGTAGTAGTAGCGGTCCTTGTAGTAGCAGTAGTAGTAGTAGTAGTAGTAGTAGTAGCAGTAGCAGTAGCAGTAGCAGTAGCAGTAGTAGTAGTAGTAGTAGCGGTTGTTGCAGTAGTAGTAGCAGTAGCGGTCGTTGTAGTAGTAGTAGCAGCGGTCGTTGCAGTAATAGTAACGGTCATTGCAGTAGTAGTAGTTGCAGTAGCAGTAGCGGTCGTTGCAGTAGTAGTTGTAGTCGTTGCAGTAGTACTTGTAGTCGTTGCAGTAGTACTTGTAGTCGTTGCAGTAGTACTTGTAGTAGTAGTAGTGGTCCTTGCAGTAGTACTTGTAGTAGTCCTGTTCTGCCTGTGTACCTCTGTATGTCTGATGTTTAGTATGTAAATGGTAAATTGTAAATTGTAAATTGTAAATTGCCTGAAAAGTGAGTAATCTGTTCTTCTGTCCAGGCAGCGGTCAACTGCCTAGCGTTGGCGGAGGGCTTCAGTTCCTCCAAGTCCACCGTCTGACTCCAATTTGTGCTCGTTCTCTGATAAACCGCGGCATTTGGCGGTGCTGGCGTCGGCGAGCGGCTTCACCGTGGGGGGCAGCAAACTCTGCGCTTGGTCAGGCCCTGGCACCCCACATCTAATGGACAACAGCTTGAATAGTGCCCACTTAGGCAGACAGCGCGGACTGGACCCCCTTCACTCCCACGCAGCTCCAGCTCCAGCCTCTGCCACCCCCTCTTACCCAGCAGTACCTGGCCGCAGCCCCAGAGCCATCGCCGCTACCTTAGGCCCCTGGCCCACGCGGCTCCCATCGCACTTACCAAGCTGTGCTACCGCGCATCAGGCCAGGCATATCCAAACAGCCGCAGCCGTCGGCCCCGGCTCCACGCTCACTGTCGGCTCTGAGGCTCCAACACGCAGAGCTCATTCACAATTAGCTCCGAGGCAGATTATGGTCCGCAGAGAGGCTGCCCGCTCCAGCCGCTCACATCGGCCCCTTACCGCTCCAGGGCCTGGCTCAGCGTCCCCCTGTCGCCTCTGTTAAACGCTGTAGTCAACACTGCTCATTTAGTAATTAAACATTTTATATTTGGTTTAGAAGGCACCGAAAGATAAAAATGTAGAGTGTAACTTTTACTCGAATCGTTCATGTTTTAGAATGACCGCAGAGCTCATTTATTCACAGACGTGGCGTCGCTGTATTAAGTTTAGATTAAAACTCTTAACTTTAATTTTTCATTTAGAAATTAACGTGAAAAAACGGCCCCTCTCATCGTTTAGCCTCGTCCCTCCGGATCCTCCGCTTGTGACCACTCCATTGGTCTCTCACTGACTGCTGGAACTTTCTGGCTGGCTGTCGGATGCTAATTGGTGGGTAAACAGGTCTAGTGCCCCCCCCCCGCTTCACGGCGCCACATAAACACACACACAGGCAGATACACAAATACACACGGCCCCCTGGAACCTCTTGCAGGACCAAATGGCTGGCAACGCCTGCCCGCCATCTCCCGCTGAGCCCTGGTGTGCGCTTTGGTGGCTCAGGCTGCTGTTCAAGCCCAGCGGGGGTTCATCGACTCTCACACACACACACACACACACACACAGACGAGTACAGTCATCGGCGTAGACACATACTCGCTCCTTGTGTCCCCTGCACACCCGCCACCCGCTTTCACACCCCAGACAGCAGGACAGCAGGAGAACACACACACACATGAGGAACAGACAGACGCGGTCACTTTAGAGACGCAGGCCAAACGCTGTAGGGGAGAAAAGTTTTCACTTAAACTGGAGATTTCGCTCTTCATTAGCGCCTTTGGACTTTAGGACGAGTTCTGTTTATTTGTTCGTCTTTCCATGTCTTTGTAGTTTTTTGTCTTGGGTCTTTGTCTGTTCCGCTCGTGTTTGGCTACGTTTGAGCTTAGATCAGTAAGAAAGTTTTTGTACAAACTGGAGAAAATGTGCCGTTGCTGTAGAAAAACACAGACGAACACCTTTTTGTTTGTGTGATACCTGTGGGGAGATGAAAGCGGCGGGACATGGATGAAACACGCCGAAGTAACCGCGTAGGATTTGACGTGTTTGTTTAACATAACAACATAAAAGTATCGCACCATTTGCATTTTGAAGGTGAATTTACGAGCAGGTCTGACCACTCGACGTCACGCGGGACGGGAGACAGCTGCGGATTCACCCAGGGGTCTTCAAAATGACAGCTGCTCCCCGTCTCCCCCAAGTCCCACCGCCTTTCTGTGTCCACGGAAACCTTTAATGTCACCTTTTGTCAAACATTTATCAATATTTAATGTTTAAAGTAGCCACGATTTGTTTGTTTTTTTGCTTTTTTTTTGCACAAACCAAAAGAACGAAAGACAAGGGATGTGTTTTTTTGTATTTTATCACTCTAAAAACTCTACAAATCTCATGTACAAGTCGCCTCTTTAAGTATAAATAAACATTTTTAAACACTTTCACAGCGATGTTCCCTACGTAAACAGGTTTTGGGGCTCACACACGCCACTATCTTCACTATTATCGCACGTAAAATATCCCAAAACGACACAATTTCCAGGCATAACCTAAAGACACGTGAGCGATTTTCCTTAAACATCTCCAGAGCTGAGGACAATTCCCTTACGCAACATCATAACCGGCTTCTCGTTTCTCCAAAAATAAAAAAAAACATCTGCTTCTGAGCGTCCCCCGTAATGTTAGAGACGTAATATAGACGCCAACGCCTCATTTACGCT
Organism: Periophthalmus magnuspinnatus; assembly: GCF_009829125.3. Lineage (NCBI taxonomy): Eukaryota > Metazoa > Chordata > Actinopteri > Gobiiformes > Gobiidae > Periophthalmus > Periophthalmus magnuspinnatus. The sequence continues at coordinate 30,966,177 of NC_047140.1, forward strand.
CCTGTAGGTTGTAAACACAGGAGTAAAAGAGGCGTTTTTTAAATTTTTTTTATTTTATTCGTTTGATAATTTCCATCTGTAGTCTCTCGTTTGCACCTTGAATCTCCTTTTATAAAATTCCTGGTCGCGCTCCGTCGTATAGGACAGACATTGTGGGTTGCAGATATGAGGCAGAACTCGCGCTTCTTTGGCGGAGGATGATGAGTAAGAGTTGATACTTTATGATTTAACCGTTTAAGTGAAGGCTCCGTTTACGCGCGCCGGGCCAATCGCTGACACTGACTGAAAAATAGCGGTAAACACATAAGTAGAGTAACTGAAATGTGTTATTCAAATGCCATGTCTGAGCCTCGTGTTACTACAATGACATTCAACACCTGCGTTTTTTTTATTTCTGTGTGTGTGTTTTTTTGTGCTCAGACAGGAAAAGGAAAGTGCAGAGCGAGCGAACGAGGAGCGAGCGGCGTCTGCGAACGTGGAGGCGCAGGAGAGAGAGCAGAGGCTCGCCACAGAGATGGAGAAGAAGGAGGCGGAGCACCAGAGGACGGGTCAGTACACACACACACACACACACACACCCGACGAGCACAGACACACACACAGAGATGGACATGAACACACACACACGAGCACACACACAGATGGAGAAGAAGGAGGCCCAGCACCAGAGGACGGGTCAGTACACACACACACACCCACGGACACACACACAGAGATGGACATGAACACACACACACAGAGACGGACACGAACACACACACACCCCAGCACAGACACACACACACACTAACACACACAGAGATGGACATGAACACACACACACGAGCACACACACAGATGGAGAAGAAGGAGGCGGAGCATCAGAGGACGGGTCAGTACACACACACACACCCACGGACACACACACAGAGATGGACATGAACACACACACACAGAGATGGACACGAACACACACACACACACAGATAGAGAAGAAGGAGGCGAAGCACCAGAGGACGGGTCAGTACACACACACACACACACACACCCCTACATGAACACACACACACAGAGATGGACATGAGCACGAGCACACACACACACACACACACACACACTAACACACAGAGATAGACATGAACACACACACTAACACACACACAGATGGAGAAGAAGGAGGCCCAGCACCAGAGGACGGGTCAGTACACACACACACACACACACACAAGCACAGACACACACACAGAGATGGACATGAGGACACACACACACAGATGAGCAAGAACACACAGAGACGGACATGAGCACACACACACACAGATGGAGAAGAAGGAGGCCCAGCACCAGAGGACGGGTCAGTACACACACACACACACACACACGCAGAAGAACAAGCACACACAGACGAGCTCATACACCTGCACACACACACATAAGCACACAAACAAACGCACGCACACACACAGTCGAACACACACACAGACAAGCTCACACACAGGTGGACATGAGCACACACAGACGAACACGAGCACACACACACACACACACACCCCGGCGGACACTAGCACACATGAACACACAAACATGCGCACACACACACATGGACATGAGCTCACACACAGGCAGACACGAACACACAGAGACAGACACAAGCACACACATAAGTGCACACACACACACACACACACTATCACACACACACAGACCAACATGGGCACACAAAAGAGCACACACACACACACGCACGCACAGATACACGAATTTGCACAAGCACACGCACACATACCATACACACACACACACGAGCACACACACATATACCATACACATATACCATACACACACACAAGCGCACACACACACACGCACACACCTCGGCCTCGTGCTCTTGCTCACGTCTCTGCAGTTGGTCAGTGTCGCTCAAACACTCAATGAACAAACTACAAATCCACAACTTTACATTTAATCTGACACGTGAGGTGTGTGTGTGTGTGTGTTTGGTGTTTTTTTAGCGTCATCTTCCTCGGTTTGTGTCTCAGTTTTTCTGGTGGGGCCCGTGTGCTCCTCGTAACTTCACCTGTTTTCTCCATTTCTCTTTGCACTCGTCTTTCTTGAACAGTGTGAACGCACAAATCTGAGAGAAGACCCTGTGACTTTGTGTTTTCGGCAGCACCGTCTGAAACAGTTTGAAGCTCTTCTGATGTAGATTTGGTTATTTCACGTCTCGGTATTTTGACTTTGAATATTCACACTTCATTTAATCCCAGCTCACCCCGCTTGTTTTTGACACAGACCGTGCATTTCTCTGATTGGCTGATCCGCCTGTCAATCACACCCATCAGAACTCGTTTGCGTACTAACGAGATCAGATGGTTTTGCGGTAAGTTTGAATTCATCCTTGAACACCATCGACGGTATAAAAAAGTCGGCTAAGTGAGTGTTACGTCACCCACAGAGTCAGACTGACACTTCCTGTTTGGAGCGCGGCGGCGGCGGCGGTGGCGGCGGCTAGCACGTTAGCTAAGTCCATTTATATAGAGTCTATGTTTGGCACTTTACTCTGAGCTTCTACTGCAGCCATTTTCTTTTTTTTGTGCTGAATCTTTCCTTTGGCTCAGTTTACACCGCACAGTCAGGAAGAACAAACAACTTAACAGCGGGAAGCACAGGGTCAGAAACGGCGAGCTTTGGAGTCAGGGTCAGCCGTACACGAGACGCGGGGAGACGCGGGGAGACGCGGGAGACTCGGCTCCGCGTCCTCCACAAGGACGTGTCGGCGTGACCACTCCCCCGCACCTGCTTCGTCCGGTTTTAAAGGATGGGCCTCTGTTCTCGCCGCGGCACCTGGCTCCAGCTGAAGAAGACGAGCGGGAGGAGGAGGCGACAACGTGAGGCGTGTGATCGAGTCTGGGCCGCGGTGACCTCAGCGACCAGAGAGGAGAGGAAGAGCCACGGGGCAGTTATAGAGGGGCAGTTACGCAGGGGCCGTTACAGAAGGGCAGTTTTACAGAGGGGCTGTTGCAGAGGCAGAGGACGGGTAGTGGCGAAGAGGTAGTTTTGCAGAGGGGCAGTTGCACACGGGCAGTTTCAGAGGGGTAGTGCGGAGGGGCAGTTCCAGAAGGGCAGTTGTAAAAGGCCAGTTCCAGAGAGGCAGTTCCAGAGGGGCAGGTTCAGAGGGGCAATTGCATACGAGTAGTTGCGGAGCAGCAGTGGAGCAGTAGTTTTACAGAGGGGCAGTTGCAGATGGGCAATTACAGAAGGGCAGTTTCAGAGGGGCAGCTACGGAAGAGCAGTTTTACAAAGGGGCAGTTGCGGAGAGGTAGTTTCGCAGAGGGGCAGTTGCAAAAACAGGCAGTTCCAGAGGGGCGGAGAGGCAGTTCCAGAGGGGCAGTTTTACAAAGGGGCAGTTGCGGAGCGGTAGTTTTGCAGAGGGGCAGTTCCAGAGGGGCGGAGAGGTAGTGTGGAGGGGCAGTTGCATACGGGCAGTTGTGGAGGGTTAGTTTTGCAGCGGGGCAGTAACGAGGGTCAGGAAAGAAGAGGGTCAGTCACAGGTTACAGACGGGCAGTGCGGAGGGGCAGTTGCAGAGGGGCAGTTTTACAAAAGGACAGTTGCATAGGGGTAGTTGCAGACGGGCAGTTACAGAGGGGCAGTTTTGCAGAGTGACAGTTACAGATGGGCAGTTGCAGAGAGGAAGTTTTGCAGCGGGGCAGTAAAGAGGGTCAGGAAAGAAGAGGGTCAGTCACAGGTTACAGACGGGCAGTTGCGGAGGGGCAGTTGCTGAGGGGCAGTTGTATAGCAGGGGCAGTTTAGACGGGCAGTTTCAGAGGGGAGAGGCTGTATTCAGAGCGGCCCAGAGCAGAGACGCAGGCCCAGCTCGGCGCTCCCTGCCTCTCTGCTCAGGCGAGGTGCTGCTGCTCCCACATCTGTTGCACCATCTGGATCCCCCCCCCCCTTCCCCCTTCACACGCCGCCTCCCCCTGCACCCCCTGCCTCTCACCCTCCACCCTCCCCTCTCTCTCTCTCCCTCCCTCCCTCCTTCTCTCTCAGCTCTTTTTATTTACCTGTGGTTCCCCTCAACAAACAGGAAGCCCGCTGGTACGCACTACAAAGATGGAGGACGGGAGCGGGGGGGGAGCCGGACCGGGGCGAGGAGGGGGAGGGAGGGAGGGGGAGGAGGGGGGGTGTTGAACAAAGGCCCGGTTTCTGGCTTGTGTCGGCGGCACACATGTTGTCTAAAGAGAGCTGACATCAGAGCGCAGCAGGACACTGTGAACGGGGAGGGGACAGAGGGATAGCTGTCCTTTAGTCGCCCGCATCACTTCCTCTCCCCGTGCAGCCCAACAGACCATCTTGATAATTAGCTTTTTTGCTCTCCAAATCCCGCCTCTCTGTCCACCTGCTTGTCCTCCGCTCCATCCTTCCACCCCCTCCCACCTTTTTTAGACTTTTTTCTCCCGTGTCTTTTTAAAGTAAAGGCAAACAGAGCGGCCTCTAGATGATATCAGATATTTGTTCCTCTCCCTGCCTCCCTCCCTCATTTTCCTCTGCTTGTATCCAGTGCCAGTTCTGCTGTGTTTCTGTGTCCCAGGGTTCTTTTTGGCCTACGCATGGCCAGACGCATTCAAAGCCTGTTCAGCTAATTAGCATTCTTCGTAGAACTTTTCCACCACTGACCAAACTTTGTTTAGTGTAAAACCGTGTGTGTGTGAGTGTCTGGATCTATGGCATCTAATTTCTCCGCTCGGTTTATGCGCGAGGCAAAGAGTGATGGCATCGAGTCAACTATTTTCAAATATAATCACGCACCTTTTGGTTTTTAAATACTTTTTATTACAGCGTTTGACAGTAAAATGTGTTCGTTTCTGCTGGCGCCCTGTTTAAAATACAATACAAACAAATAAACAAACAAATCCAGTCCATATAAAACATTAAAAACAGGGGCAGGTGTGTGTTTAAAAGCTCGTTACCACATTATTAAATTGCGATTGTGTCACCAGCGTCTCCAGTTTTGCTTTTCCTTGGAGTGCGTTCCACTTTTGTGAAGCGGACCAGCTAAAAGCCTCTTCCCCGTCACCTCGTAGAACTGTATCTTAATGGTGTGTGCCCGAGCGCGAGGCAGTTTTCAAAGAGAGTCCTTGGTGTTTTTGGTTTGGCTTGACAGTAGCAGAATGGAGGAGCAGGTGGAACAGTCCAAATGGCAGTCATTGTTATTTTAAAAGAGCAGACATATGTTGGAGAACGAGGCGCGGTTCGTTTCAAAGGGACGATGAAAGCCCAGTGTTGGATTGTTCCGAAAGAGGCCCCTGCGAGCGGACGGGGATGTGGCGGGAAGGGCGCTAACGGAGAAGCAAACGCATTCAAACGGCATTCCTCTTTTCCACCTCTCCTCTGCCACTTTACATTTTCATTTGCCGAGAACTGTACTTTGTCTACAGCTTGCATTCTGTTGTTTGAACTGTTCTGATGTGAGTGTTGACAAAAGCATTTTTTGGGAATACATTCAAAGAGACATAGCTCATTTCGGCTACGCCATTTGTTACACTTGGTCTGCGTCTAATCCCTGTCCGTTATGTGGACGTGCTCTTTTACAGACGCAAACACGGCGCCAACTGTAGTTTTCTTATATTATCTGCTTAAATAACGTTCGGGCTCCTCCCACGTTAGGCCTGTCACGATAATACATCTCGAACTTCGATGTATCGCCGAAGTAAATAGACGATAAACGATGGTATTGAAACTAATTTACGCCATAAGAGCAGATTTAAACCAGAAAAACTATTATAAATCTACAATATTGTTCAAAATCAATAAATAAACAGCAGAATGAGACACTTTAGTCGTTATTTTGAGTCTGTAATGAGTCAGACAAGTTATTAATTCAAACTTTTACGGCTTAAATCTGATCATAAAGCTATAAAAATAACCAAAAATGTCCCAGTCGTGCAAAAAAACAGTACACACCCCCAAAAATATAGCTTCATCTTTCATCTACTGAGCGATAAGTCAATATATTGATTATCATGACAGGCCTAAACCACATTACTTTGTCTAAAATTATACGTTTTTTATGCCATTTCTCATTTTTACAACCACAATAATGACATAAATGTGTTTTTAAACTTTCAAAAATGTGAAGGATATTGGATTTTAATTTTGGATTTAAACGAATCACGTACATTTACTTAGACGTACTCCCTCAAATCCAGAAGGGGGCGCATGGGGGCTGTTTAAAGACTCCACCTTATTTATTACAACTATTTAATCTATTGTTTTAACGGCGCCGATTAACCTGAACCGTACAGCGTTTCATTTCTGTTGTACTTTTCAACTGAAATATTGAACTTCCATTTTATATTTATCGTTTCCTTGGATTTCAAACACATTCACAGGTGCATTTGTCTGAAAATAATAAAATATAACACAAAACCCGGTTCGTTCCAGAGGTGTGCGCCGTTACTGGCCCGTGTGACCGCCGCTTTTGTGCCACGCCACACGAGCGAGCGGCCGACCTGTGTGGGCGGAAAGGGAACCTGTGATTTTAGTATTATCTGCCCGGGCTGCGTTAACTCACCCGGCGTAACCTCGGTAACCCTAACATTTCCCATGATCCCTTGCAGTGGCAGAGTTGGACGGCCTGCTGAGCTCCCAAAACTCCCTGATAAGGAAACTGAAGGAGGAATGCGGCACTCTGGGAGCCCTGCTGGAGGAACGCTCTGAAAACAGCAGGTGATTACTCAGTTTTTATTCAATTGAATCGCTCGCTCTGTCTCCAGCAGCTGTGTTCAAGTGCAGTAATCCTAACGGCATTATTAACGGCGCAGTGTGTCCCGTTTGTTCCACCGATTTAACAAAGTATTTAAAAATTATTAAACCAACCCCGCGTGTGTCGTGATGCGCGTGTGCGGTTTAAACTCCAAACGGGATCGTAATAACGTCGTCGACTCCTCTGCGTTTTCCGTCCAAACGTAGACGATGCGCAGGCGGAGGTCAGAGAAACGAGCCAGAGAAAACAAACAAACAAACAAACAAACAGACATAAACAGCAAGAAGAGCCCTGTAAACCTCTTAATGGACAACTATACCAGTGTTTTTTCTACAGTTGTGATGTATTTTCTGGACTACACGTCGCTCCGGAGTTTAACCTCCTTAGACCTGGTGTCCACGTATGAGACATTTTGGGTTGTTTAGGCCTCAATGCAAATTTTTAGAAGAAGAAGAAGAACAGCAACAATCCAAAAATGTTTAGAACGTCCAGAATATTTTTTATTTACCCGTAAATTTCGGACTATAAGCCGCTACTTTTTTCCCCCACTCTTTAAACCCCGCGGCTTATACAACAGTGCGGCTAATTTATAGATTTTTACTGCCTAACACCCACTGGGGGGCGCTCTAACAGTAAATGCAGAAGTGAGACATGGGGAAAGATTATGAACTGATGCGTTTCCTAAATTAAAACTAAAAAAACCTTCTGTGTTTCATCTTTCTGTGTAAATATCACGTTACGACACAAAAACCTGCGGCTTATATATGGACAAAATTGCTTTTCTTTTCAAATTCAGCTGGTGCGGCTTATATTCAGGTGCGCTCTATAGTCCCAAATTTACGGTAGTTGTTCTATATTTTTGTAAAGGCTCATGTCTCCTGCTCCTGTCTCTTCACATGAGACACATTGATCCAAGAGACACAATCGTTTTTACTCAGGACAAATGTTGCTGTTTTCAGGTGCTTAATAAATAGTTTTTGCAAATCATTATTCAAATGTTTTATCAAAATGATTCAAACGTAGAACGAATGCCCTCACACTACATAATGTAAAGTATAATTCTTTTTTTTTTACACTCATCAGGTCCAAATCAGCCTAAATAAAAAGAGAAATTATTGAAACCATGAAAGAGCTCAGGAGAATAAGTCGCACCAGCCAAAAAAATGCACAATAATGAAGAAAAAAACATAATATAAGTCACACCGAACTTTTTTGGGGGAAATTTATTTTACAAAATCCGAGACCAAGAATAGACATTTTAATAATAATAATAAAATGTGGAACGACAGGCTGAATATCAGTACATCACGCTAACGTAGCACATTTATATTTATTCAGATACATGAAGCACAGACAGAACTGAACACGTGTCGGGTTTGACTCACAATCAGCAGAATATGATTTTCTTTTAGGGGCGTTTTTGTTCAGTGTTTCTCAGACGTCTTTTAAATCATCGTAATGTTGAAATTTAAATATTTCAGAGGTACAGGAGGAGTAGATACAATAATAACACAGACAATAACGAAGATGTGACTTTATATATTTGAATAATTTCACATATAAGTTGCATCTGAGTATAAGTCGCACCCTGGACAAACTGTGGAAAAAGTGACAGTTATAGTCCAGAAAATAGGTTCTTTTTCAGTTCCAATACCGATTCCGATTCCGATACTACAGCTGTAAGAATCTGCCGAATTCTGATATCAGCTGATACTAGAGCAGCAGCGTTTTATTCAATTTAAACAAAAATTAAATAAGACACAAACATTTATTTAGATTTTGTTTTATTTATTTATTTGAAAAGGACAAGTCTGGACATTAGACGTGTAACTTACTACAGCATTTATAGACCTATAGACAAGGCTAATTTGCAAATGTCCGTCCTTAGAAGAGCATTTACAAAAGGCAAAAAACAAACAAACACAGGGTTCACTTTGATTTAATAATATATAAAGGCAAAAGCAGGTCCAGACACATGGTTCATCAGTGACGACACGTTTCAGTTCATGTTTAAAACCAGCCTAGTCAAAGTCCAGTTTCAAACTCTATGAGACTTTCTCGGCCGATCACGATTTATATCCAACCAGAAAAGTTTGCAGTGAGTTTTGGAAGCCGATATCTGATCCAGCAAATTTTTCACGAGTTAACAGTAAAATCATCTTTGAATCGTTAAAATTCAAGTATTCAGAGGTCATATTTATACATAAACTTTCTTAAAACAGTTTGCAGTGTATTGACTCCACAGGTGACAGAGCCCAGACTATGAAACAGCGCCCCCTGTCTGTCAAATCCTCTCAGCCTTTAACACAGTTTAAGAATAGACTGAAAACACCTCTTCTTCCTGGTATTTAATCCTCGCTACACAGGATATCTCGGTGTTGTCCTTGTGTCTTGTGTCTTGTTTTGTTGTTTTAAATGTGCGACATAAATAAAATTGAATTAAACTCTAGAGGACGTTAACTGTTCACGGTAAATGTTATAATTTACACAACATCAACAGGTGACCTCACTGTGAGCGTCACTACTTCCTGTCCAGATTTTGTTTTACCAAATTACGTTAAAATGAATAAATATTTAAAGATGAGGCAGCGGACAGGGAGCTGCAGGTGGATGTTAAACACGACGCAAATAAAACAAATACTTCTGTGTTTAGAAAGAGACATAATAAACATAAGAAATACTAAAACAACACCACAAACTGAAGTATTCTACATGTACAAATAATTGGGTAATATTTATGTTAATTAATTTGAATTTTAATAGGTTAGTTGTTCTTTTAATGTTTTACAATTTTAATAAAAGTGACTGTTTTCTCTGAGACACAGTGTAACGCCTATGTCCTCCTATATTTTCAACAAATACTATTTATTTTTATTTTTGTATTAATTCTCTGCAGGTTTTAATCGGCTTTAGGTCACGCTTCAGTGGGAGGCTTTACATGTCAGTCAATATTTCCGATGTCACGTTGGAAATAAATGTTTCTGGCCTGTTTTAAGTTTCCAGGGGGCGCTGGAGAGTCATTTTTAGATGGATAGAAAGATAGAATTTAAATCCACACATTCATTTTATCCAGGTCCTCAAATACACAAACTCTGCTGTTTTTATTTTCAACAAATACTATCTATTTTTATGTTTTTTTTAAATTTTATTATAGTTTTAATTCTATGCAGCGTCGCCCTTGTACCTGAGTTTTAAGACATTTTAATTTGTCTGATGTGTTTACTGGGACAATCCTGCATCTTTTTAGTAGTTTCAATATTATCGTTTATCTCAATCTTTCTCTGTAGTCGCCTGGGATCCAGAACACAGACTTTTTCACTTCTTTACAAAGACGTTCGCTCTGATCACCGGCGAATCTCCCCGTTTTCAGATGAACGTGATTGACAGGTGGATTAGCCAATCAGGGACACACGTGGTTAGTCCGTTTCGCGAAAAAATAAAGCAAATTCAGGGTGGATTTCTGTAGAATCACTGAGCGAAGCCTAAACTCTTAATCTGATTTTATTTGTAGATCATATCTGACCAATGAGCTCCTTCGTTTCACATGTTTCACCGAAAAAACCCAATCTTTTCTTTAAGTTCCTTCTCTCCGTGGCGGCGTTTCGAAACTGTGTGTGGAAGTACAGCTACACTATGACCCGTTTTCTTGTTAACCTGATGCTACAGCAGTCACAGCAGGCCGACCCAGCTCCATCTGCGCTGCCTGTTCCTCTGCGCGCGTGTGTGTTACGTGCGTGTGTTTGTGTGCGATTGTATTCTCCTTCATAGCGGCGCATTAATCACATGACACTGGCCTTCAGAGCTGCTAAATCCCTGTCCGTGGCGTCTCCGTGTGTGTATACCGCTGTACATTAATGACATATCTTACGTACGTGTGTGTGTGTGTGTGTGTGTGTCGGCTGTGTGCGCTTCTCCCGCCGCTCGCCCACACAAATCAACTGTGTGTGTTTGTGGAGAGGTTTACGCTCACTCTGGTCTTGGTGTGTTTTGTGCCTTGGGCTGTTTGAGCTCCTGGAGTCTAAGCCCAGTGTAGCGGTGAAAGTCCTGCTGGACAGCCTCGGCGCGGCTAAGTGCGCTTACAGCCGCCGCAAAGTTACTTCCGAAAGTAAAACAAAGTGCGCTCAGTTCGTGGCTCCTTTCGACGGCGAGGAGCGTGAGCGGAAGACGAAACCGTACACCTACACCTGTCACGAAGCCACGGCATGGATCTGTGCGTTTTTATACAGATGGATGTCAGTCTAGTCTCTCAAACCCGGTCCAACGTGATCGTCCAATCAGATCGGGTTATTTCAGTGACACACGTGAAACGAAGGAGCTCATTGGTCAGCTGTGATTTACAAATAAAATCAGGCTGACAGAGTTTAGGCTTCGCTCAGTGATTCTACAGAAATCCGTCCTGAATTCGCTTTATTTTTTTCGATACAAACGGACCACGCTTGCCCCCGATTGGCTAATCCAGCTGTCAATCACATTAACTTGAAAACGGGGAGATTCGCCGGTGATCAGACCAACATCGGATGATTGAAGCTACTTAAACGACGCGGGATTGTCCCAGTAAACACATCAGATAAACTAAAGCGTCTTAAAGCGTCTTAAAAATGGCTCTCCAGCGCCCCCTGCGAACTTAAAACGGGCAGAAACGTTTATCAATTACGCTCATTTGAAAACGGGGAGAGTCACCAGTGCGACGGTGGCTCAGTTGGTAGAGCATTTGCCCACTGATCTGAAGCTCAGCCGTTTGAATCCTGCTCTGGAAATAAACATCATCGGTCGAGCGGAAAAATCCAGCGACCCACAGGTTGACGGTGCGATTCCGGCTCTCACAAATGAACGCTGTTGTTGTGTCATTGGGCAAGACACTTAACCCCCTTCCCCCTGTGTCTGTGTGCGCTGGTGTGTGAGTGTAATGTACCATTTACCAAATAAAATCACATTTCTCTCACCTCAGATTAACATTATTCATATTTCTGATACGGTGGACCACGCACGTCTCTCATTGGCTAATCCACCTGTCAATCACGCCCAAATAAGGAGATTCACCAATGACCAGAGAAATACTGCGATAAACGATAATATTGAAACTACTTTGAACCAAATTTGAAATAAACAGGGACATTTAAAGACCCGAGCCGCAACAAACTACAGAATGAAGCAATAATCAGACATAAAACTTATTTATTTAACCCTCTACGGCTCAAATCTTTCCTTATTACGTCAACATAAGAAAAAAGGAATTCTCCACGTAAAATATACTGAAGGATAAGTCGGTGCAGTGATTAAACAGGTCGAACTGTATCACAAAGACTTAATCGTAATATTAATGAAGAAATATTAAGAATGATTCAGGCTGAGTTAACACTTGGTTAAGGGATTAGGAGTTAGGATTTAGGAGTTAGGATTTAGGAGTTAGGGTTAGGAGTTATGGGATTAAGAAAGTAGTTACTAAAACCAAACATGACTCCTAACTCCTGACTCCTGACTCCTAACCTTAACTCCTGACTCCTGACTCCTAACCTTAACTCCTGACTCCTGACTCCTAACTCCTGACTCCTGACTCCTGACTCCTAACTCCTGACTCCTGACTCCTAACTCCTGACTCCTGACTCCTAACTCCTGACTCCTAACTCCTAACCCTGACTCCTAACTCCTAACTCCTTTCTCCTAACTCCTGACTCTTAACTCCTGACTCCTAACCTTAAGTCCTAACTACTGACTCCTAACTCCTGACTCCTAACTCCTGACTCTTAACTCCTGACTCCTGACTCCTAACTCCTTTCTCCTAACTCCTTTCTCCTAACTCCTTTCTCCTAACTGCTTTCTCCTAACTCCTTTCTCCTAACTCCTGACTCTTAACTCCTGACTCCTAACCTTAAGTCCTAACTACTGACTCCTAACTACTGACTCCTGACTCTTAACTCCCGACTCCTAACTCCTTTCTCCTAACTCCTTTCTCCTAACTCCTTTCTCCTAACTCCTTTCTCCTAACTCCTTTCTCCTAACTCCTTTCTCCTAACTCCTGACTCCTAACTCCTGACTCCTTCGTAAAATAATAAACCATTTCTTCAATGTTATTAAGTGTTTGTTCATGTTTGTTAAGGATAATTAAAGTGTAGTTCTCATTAAATGCCGTTTACAGAAGTGGGTCAACCTCGCTCATCTGTTCAAAACTCAAACTTCGTTCCATCTCTTTACTCTCGCTCGTCTTTTACTTTATTAATGTGAGTTCTGTTTGTGTTTGCGTGCGGCAGGAGTGAAGTGGAGCAGTTGTCTTTGGAGCGGCGCCACCTTTCGGACACAGTGAAGAGTCTGAGAGCACGCTGTGTCGTCCTGGAGCGGCAGTGTGTGCAGCACGGACTCATGCACCAACGGATGAAGGACAGGTACCCCCACTTTAAACACACCTGTGACCATCAGGGGCGGAGCCATAGACTGTGAGCGCGACGTCACCCGCGGCGTTCGGCTACAGTTAAATGAAGCTAATCCAGGCTAGCAGTCATATTTCGAATTCTGCCCGCGAGTATCATAGCAACCGAAGAGCCAATCAGGAGCGAGTTCATTTAACATGTAAATAGAGATCTTTTTAACAATGGAGCGTACCCCCCACCGATCTAATTTAAATGTAATTAGCTCCTGTAGTGATTTATAAAAGCGAATATGGAATTATTATTTTATTGGAGTCAAGATTGGATGTGTTATCAAAGTGGGGCAGAAAACTTTGGGGGACTATTGACCGTTCTGGGGGGGAGACTAGGGCCCCCTCAAGCCCCCCCACTGGCACCACCCCTGGTCACGATTATCAAGACCAAAATAATTATGATTAACAATAATATCAGTAATTATTAAGTGGATGAAAGATTTTATGGATATGAATAATTATAATTGTAATATTATGAATGAGTTCCATATAATTGTATCGTCAGGGAGAAGTTGTTTTGTTGGCGATTCTCACGTTTACGTAAAACTAATGATTATTTTCGAGCCTTTTCATCGCGATAAACGATATTACTGTTTACCGTCCCATCCCTTGTTCACATATTATTATAAAGAGGGATAGAGCTCGCAATAGTAATTTGCGCTGTGCCGTCAAATTGAGAAAAAAAAAGTCGTCGTGCTGCAAACATGGCCGACATTTCACAAGTGATTTTAGACGAAGGGGCACGATTGTCGCGATAATCAATATATATCGACTTTTTGGCAAAGTTTTGTTCTAGTTTTTAGCTCTGTGATGAGATTTAAGCTGTAAAAGTGTGAATTAATAAGGTTTATGACTCATTACAGATGCAAATTAACGACTAAACTGTTTCATTCTGCTGTTTATTTATCGCAGCTCATGATTTTGAACAGTATTGTAGATTTATAACAGCTTTTGTGGTTTAAATCTGCTCGTTTTTTTTTTATGTCAGTGGCGTAAATTAGTTTCAATATTATCGTTTATCGTCTATATTTACTTCAGCGATATATCAAACTTTGAAATGTGTTATCGTGACGCGGCTACTATGTTTTTATACAGCGCTTTTCCACGTTTAAGTCATTCAAAATGCTTTACGCTCTACCAACTGAGCCACTGTCGCCCCAGTTCAACCTCCCTGTGGCAGTAACGCACATTTTCCCTCATTTCTTAAAAAAAAATTAATAAATAAATAAAAGTTAGCGATGAGTTTCTTTGCTTAACCCGCTAAAGTGAGATCTGCTGTTTACCTTTTGGACTCCTATACGCGCTCTTCTCTCGGGCGTATGCTACACTCTGCCTGCGCGGCCCCGGGGTGCGGCTGGCGTCGGGCCCGGTGCTCCGGTGTGGGTGCGGTTGTGTGGGAGTTGTTGCCCCGCCTCGGCAGGATCACTACCCCGGCGCCCCCCCCCCCTCCCTCCTCAGACGCACAGAGCCACACTTTTCTCCCTGGTTCTGTCACTGACACTACATATTGTCTCCCACCCACTGGCGTTAACCTGTCGACTGCCGCCGCGCTGCCAAAAACAAAGTTTACCGAGTCACAGCTGCCTCCCGGTTCTGTGCGACCGCTGCGTTTCGTGGACGGGAAAAAAACTGAAGTTGTCATAAAGTGTGAAGTATGAATATTCTGTACGTTTATGCACATATGTTATGGTGGTATTTTTATAAGTGTGTATGTGGCTCGATATTGCATGTTCTCAAGAGGCTTTAGAGCAGGAGTCTGACTGCCAAAAGTGGATTGGCTGGGAAGTTGGCACCCAACTTCTCCCGTCTCCCAACTGAACCACGATAATCACTCTTGGCATTTAGTGAGTTTTATTTTCTGCTTTGACACTTACTGGGATGATGAGTACTCCTGATATTGTGAGCCTCCAGAGCTCGGTTCTGCAGCAGGTCAGTTTACACCAGGGTTTGACCGGGAAAAAACATTTACACTGGTGCATTTATAGACGTTATGTTTAATGGCTGGCTGCGTTGTTCAGTTTTTTAGCTCTAAAAGTTCCTGTTGTTTGTCTAGAAGTTGTCGTACATATGGTGGTTTGCCCTTCGATAATTGAATACACGAGTATACGTTCTGTGGTTAGCCGCGTGGCCCGTTCTCTGGGTGGGCGCCCTGCCGTGCTGCTTGGGGGTTAAGGTGTATGTGTTAACAAGCTGGTGCAAGTGGGTTCAGTATCCAGAGCCCCGCCCCCCCCCCACAGCCTCTCCATCGGCCTGCAATCTGTGCTGCGAAGAGCGGCGGCAGCGCACCACGCACAAAACATTTGGAAAATCAGCTTGATTTATTTTTACATGGGCGACATGATGCCAAGCTACACAGGGGTTTTTAGCACACAATGTTTTGCAGCACCAATTATTTATTTATTTCACTATTTCTGTGTCGCTTTTTGTTTTTTTTCCCTTTTTCCTTCCAGCCAAGAAGAGTTTCAATGGAAAAGGAGGCGAGCATCTGATTTAACGGCTATGTAAAATTAATATAAACACAATTATAACTATAGTTTTACAAAGAAACTTGTTTACTTTTTTCTGTGTAGCGACGAAACAGCCTGACTCTTATCTTTCATTAGTGAGATTTTGTATTTGAGTCGTAGCGTTTTAATGCGTTTTTAGAGTTTAAAGAGGTGTGACATCAGCATTTAAAAGGGCTGAAATAAGCTAATTGCAAAAAATTGACACAAGAAAATGCAATATTAGTGTTTTTAATCACAAAAAAGATCCAGTGTAAATGTGCGTGGCGTCTCTTTACCTTCATTTTGGTCAAATTTCAGACATTTTTTGTGATCTAAACAACTCAAACTGGTTAATCGAAAGAATAATTTCCAGATTAATTCATTTAACAAACAGTTGCAGCTCTATATCATCTCAAATCTCTTCACTTTTGCACAATTACTGTATTTAAATGTGTAGAAACGTTCATCTCCCTATAGATAAGTGACGATATTTCAGGTCCAGTACCAAACCTCCGTGCGTCTGGTTATGTGGACTCAGTTGTGTGTGGTTTGTCAGCTCTTCCTCACTGTTGTCTTGTCTTACTTAGCACCGCCTGTTTAATTTTCTGCTTGTAGACTTTTGAAACAGTTGAACTTTTCTCCGCTCTCCTCCACCGCTTCCTTCCTTTTCAGTCTGTAGCAAACGGCACACAACCTTGTCACCCCACAGCTGCTGTCAGGCTGTTTCACCAATTATCACATAGACTTGTACACACTTAGGTCACATACACTTACCCTCGTCACACACACAGCGACAGACCCGGTCGACACCACCGCAGTGTGCAGTCAGTGTGCGGTGTGCTGTGTGCCGTGTGCGACGTGAACAGCCTTAAAGCAGAACACAGCATATACGCAGATGTGCTGCAGATCCACAGGCTTCACTGGGCCATATGGGCTCCATGGAGAAAGATGGTGCGTGCGTCTGGAGCAGCGCTGAGCGGGGGGGGCGCTGCGGGGGGAGGGGGGCTGGAGGACGACGGAGGGCCATGTGCGGAAGGAGCTGTGCAAGCAGTTGTTGAAGTATGTGAGCCATGGGTGTGTGTGTGCGCTCCAGCACCAGAGGCTCCAGGAGATTGGTTAATGGAACAAATGGTCGCGGCGGGCCAGAGAAGAAGAACAGGCTGCTACCGCGGGCGCACGGACCGCCCCAGGCGAGGGCTGCTTCATCTGGGCTCCTGCCACCCACACTCCCCCACGCTCCCCCCCAAACAGATCCACGCTCACCCAAAGACCCACACACACTCCCACAGACCCCCACGCTCCCCCCAACCAGATCCACGCTCACTCAAAGACCCACATTCACCCACACACACACCTACACACCCCCACAGACCCCTAAACTCACACACACCCCCACCAGATCCACGCTCATCCACAGACCCACATTCACCCACACACACACCTACACACCCCCACAGACCCCTAAACTCACCCACACACACCCCCACCAGATCCACGCTCATCCACAGACCCACATTCACTCACATACACTCCCACAAACCCCTACACACCCCCACACTCCCCCCATGCTTCCCCCAACCAGATCCACACTCACCCACATACACTCATACACACCCCCATAGAGCCCTACACTCACCCCCACACACCCCCAGACTCAAATTCCCCCATACTCCCCCAGACCCACGCTCCGCCACTTCCCCTACGCACCCCCACACCCCCACACCCTCACAGACCCACACTCCCCCGCACACCCCCCAGACCCCAGAGTGTGCCATGCCCCACAAGCAAAAGGACGCTCCTCTTTAAACTTTTCATTTGCAAATGAAGTTGGCACAGGGAGCTTTTCTCAGTGTCATGTGTCTGTGTGTCCTGAGTGTGTGTCCTGAGTGTGTGTCCTGAGTGTATGCACTCAGGACACACACTCAGGACACACACTCTCAGGACACACACTCAGGACACACACTGAGACACGGGGCTGATGAGAGGATCACATGACCTGAGCGTGGGCCGGAGCAGCAGACATATTGTCTTTATCCCTTTACTATAAAGGACGTCACAGTGAGACCCAGTGCTGGAGCTTAAGCCGTCTGCTCATTTACATATTTAAGATCCAGCGACGCTCAAAATGTCATATTTCTTTTGAATCATTGTCCTTTTTTCTTTTAATACAAACACATCATAGTCAGACGTATTTGATGATGCATAGATCCACATAATACAGTTTTCCCTCCACATCTTCTGCTCTCCTGTCATCTACAAAGGTTGCCTCTGGGTGGCGCTAAAGTCCTCCTCTCCTGGTCCGTTGTCGTGGTCTGTGTCAGTCCCAGCTGGCTCGTGTAGCCGGGAGCGAGCGCAGGGCGGCGTGCTGAAAAAGCATTGTGAAGCGGTGGCTTTACGGCTCCATCACTCACACACAAACGCTCAGACATTTCAGCTCAGATGTCGCCGTAGCCAGCGGCTCACAAGCTGGAGCGTTAACTGTGCAAAGCTCCACATCTCCAGCCCCAGTCAGCGATCCTCACTAACACAACTTCATAAAAGTTAAAAAGCACCAACACCTGCCTCTGCTTCAGAAGTGACTACACAAGGAGTCAACTCTTTAAAGCCATGAAAGGCGCCGTCACACAGAGCTTGGCCCACGGCTCCACTTTTACTCTGTTTAAATGATAACGCGCCGTCAGCTCCACTCAGACCTGTGTGAATGTCACCGAACAATAAAAACTCCCATTTACAGCTGCTGCAGGCTCCGCTCTTAACCCCATCTGTGTTTAAATATAAGTGTCGTTCAGCCCAACCAACTGCCGACCTGCGCAAACAGAAAGAGCCTTTATCTGCTGCGGGTCTGATGAAAAACCACGTCTTATTCACCAGTTTTAACAGCAAGAAATACATAGATTTTTATTTATCACACAGCAGCAGAGTGGGTCATATTTTTTCACTTTTTCACAAGAATTCAAACTTAAAACAGTGAATAATTTTAACCTTAAGAGCCTTTTAATGCAGAATATTTGTCTGATTTATTCGATATTTGCATCATAAATAAGTAAAGTAAAGACTGACACGTTCCATCTTAGTTTAACACACCTCCAAAAGATACAAAAAAAACAACAACCCGTGTTTCTCGTTAAAACCTCACCTCTTCTGCTCGTTCTGATCTCACACTAAATCAAACACCGAAGGATGTGAAGCGCCCTGATCAAAATCAACAGTGTTCCCATGTCAAACGATGTGTGTTAGCAAGAGCAACAACTGGCGTGACAGGTTGGCGGCGCGGCAGAGGGGGCAACGCCGGGGGGCACGCGCACAAACACACACAGACACGCACGCACAAACACACACTCCAGTGCAGCGCGGTGCCAGCCAAGATTCTCTGGAGCTCAGGGCGGCCAGGGTGGCAGCAGCGGGCCGAGGATTGGGCAAAAATCTGGTTTGGTGAGTGTGTTTGTGTGTGTGTGTGTTTGCGTGCGCAGCTGCAGTCACGACGCCACGACGCCCCCCGGCCGCGTCGCTGTAACCAGGCGGGCACAGGTTTGGCGCGTCAGGACGGGCCGCTGGGTTTGGACGAGGGCGCGCGCAGCAGCAGTGATGAAGGGCCACGCGCGCGAATAAGGAACGAATCCAGGGCCAAGACGAGGATAATTGAATCGAACTAATTAGATCGAGAAGTGAATAACCTCCTAATGAACAAACGTGCTTAACCGCGTCCATTTCTTACTCGCTGAATCACTCGGCGTCGGCGTCACGGGACCGACGCTTCTGCAAAACATGAACAGCCATAAAAATAACTTAAATCGCCAGGAAACTTTTAAACGTACACGACTTCAAATGAGTAAATGAGCGTCGACTGGAATCGCTCTGATCGTTTTCCAAAGACAATCGTGTTTCCGAATGTAAAACGTAAACTCTCTTTTAATACTTTCACAACATGGCAACATAAATAACTGTTGACACGTTGCCTAAAGACACACGTTCTTAATTCGGCTGTGGGAATTTCAGTTTTGTAAATGAAATCGTTCTTGGCCTAATTAAAAAAAAAGAAAAAATCCTGATTGTAAGATCTTGCCTTGATCAATATGTACTTCATTAAGCTCGCAGACATACAGCGAAACATTTGCTCGGAAGCATATTTCGAAGTCATCTCGTTAACACATGCTATTTTAATATATATTTGTAACAGTGGCTCCTGTCGCTGCTGCAGCTCAAACCCACACGAACACCGAGTCAGATGGGGCTCGCTGAATGACAGACCCAAACGCCGCCGCTTCCAGACTACAGTTTTTTTTTCAGTTTTTTTTTTTTTCATTCCTCTCAAAACATGACGATAGCACTTTCCCTTTGGACCGTGCCTTCAGGACATATGCTTTTTCCACCTGTAAATAAATATGCAAACACGAGCGCGGAGTTTCGGTGGGGACGCGCTGCTGTACGCCACCGAGACGCGCGCCACCTTACTAGCGTCTGCGCGTCTTGTAATTAATCTCTTTAGTAGCTGCGGTCGATGCCGCTGCAGATTGCAAAGCCCGGGTTTGATTGTGAGCACGTCTGGGGAAATTACTGCAAAAAGTGCCTCGCAGCTAAACTTGCTTTTATTTTGTCGGGGAAAAAAAGAGTAAAAAAAAAAAGCTGGAAAAAACCTCGTGGTTGTAGATGTTTTGGAGGCGGTCGCGTCGCGTCAGTGGAGGGTAGGGGCCAGCAGGTGGTGTCCTTTCCCCAGGTCACGCTCAAAAGCACAGGAACGTACAGATGTCCCATAATGCATCAGCTGTAAATTATTGAGCGCGATCACACAAGATGTAGAGCAGGTCGTTTGGAGAACTAAGATTATTCGTGTAATCTGAGCGGAATTAGGCTGGAGTGTGAACGACGGAGGACGATCAGCACAAATATCCTCACGTAACACGACAGTTTCATCTTTTTATTATTATTTTAAACGTGTAATATTTGTGTAAAGTTCTGCAGCAACACCTGAGATCTCGCGGCTTTTTACGCTCGCTTGAAAATTACTGAAAAATGTATGTAAATTTCTCCAAAAATCGTAATTATAATCATCTTTTTTTTTTAAATCGGTGTAATCCTGGACCTGTTACTCAAACTTCTCCTCATCCATGTTCTCGCTTTAACTAAACCTGATTTATGTTTGTCCCATCGGGCCGTTCCCAGTCCAACCCCTCTCCCCGCGGCGGTGGGCAGAGGCGCGCCAGCCCCTCTCCCCTGCATGTGTGTGTCTGTGTGTGTGTGTGTGCTGGTGTAGGCCAGTGCCCGTCCATTAAGCTGTATTAAGCCCTAATTAATGAGTGTGCCAGTCGACGGAGGCCAGTTATTGGATTTGCTGCTTTAGCTGCTGGACGGAGCGCCGCTTTAATCACACTCTCGCTCTGGCGGCTGCCGGGAGCCGCGAGGTGAGAGCTGAGGTGGATTACAGGTGTACGTTGTGTAACAGGGCCGTAGGCGTGCCGTCCCGGGTCAGACGGACACGGAGCCTCTGTAAAGCCAGGCTTTACCTGCTCTGTTACATAAACCCCACAGCACAGGGCGGATCTAAGGCCGTGACCTTTGAACCCTGTACACACCAGCAAAAGGTTTTAAACTCCTCAGCGTTTCCTTGTCTGTTTTTTGACGTTATTTAGCCCCACCCACTTTTGTCAGCGCTTCCGGTTAAGCAGAAATCCCACTAATTTTAATGCAGATTTTGGGAAATGTTCTGCTGCTAATTATTATGTTTATTTGCAACTTTTAGAACTGATTTACTGTTAAAATTCCGAGCCCCATGTGACGGCAGCGGCGCACACAAGTAATTCCCGAACATTTTTTTTTTATTGACTACTGCCTTTGCATTATTATTATTTTTATTTTTATTTTTTTATTTATATTTATTTTTATTATTATTATTTTTACATACATTTTAGTTTTATTCTTTTAATTTTTTTTTTTTATCATTTATTTATCATATTTTTCCCATTTAAATTGAACATAATTAGTCACTTCAAATATGAAATTAGTCCATTCTAAACTTAAACTTCCTAGTATTTTGTACGTTTTTCAGGATCCGTTTTACGTCTGAACAGTGACACAGTTTTAACGTGTTGATTTTTACCTTTTTAACACAGTGTTTTGGCATCGATTTAGATTATTCCGCCGCAGACGCACAGCACGGAAACCAAAAACGTGTTTAATTTAAAAATACGGTTTTCTGGAATAATTTTCTTAACAAACCGTTTGCATTTTTATTACGTTTCAGATGTGACTCAGGCTCGTCTCTGCTTTGTGAGAAAATCTGTCACTTGAAACAAACATGGAGAGGCCAAACAGCAGGGTGTGTGTGTGTGCGTTTGTGTCGGGGTGTGTGTGTGTGTGTGTGTGTGTGTGTGTGTGTGACCTTTAGGTGCTGTTTGGGCTCCACACTGGGGCTGACGCTCCCTCTGCACTTTGACAGGTCAGATCTGTGTCAACACGACTGTAAATTTATCACATTTATGATTTAAGTTTGATTAAAAAAAAAAAAAAGTGTCTATTTAACTGTAAAATGTTCTAATCAAAAATACAATTACTCACGTTCTTAATGATTTGTGAGCTCGTTAAACCCCCAAAACCTGGAGCAAAGCCATTTTTCTAATCTAGAGTGGTTCAGATATTACATAAACATAACTGTCGCTAAATATAGCCCATCTTAATATTAAACGTGGGTCTATTTCTTCTTTCTGCTTTATTTTAAACCATATAGAGCTAAAAATTTTGGAGTAATCTGATTTTAATTATTAACCAAAGTTTCCAGGCACTGCAGATGGAAAGGAGCAGGAGATAAATCTGGTACAAATCGTCTTTTCTTTTGTAAAATTCATACATTTGCGCACGGCCCCTGGTAAATAAAGGATAAAGAAAGAAATTATTCGCTGATTTTACCATAAACTAACATCCACAGAGCGCGAACCTGGAAGTAGCGTGAAAAATAACACAGGAAAAAACAGTGTAAAAAATCTTTAACAATACTACAGCTCGTTACAACTACAAAGACCATGATGCTTTGCTCTGTTCTACTACAAAACAGTGAAACGTGGAAAACACAGTGACTTTTTAGGGGTTGTTTTTCATCCAAACTGCGTGCACTTTCACATAATATCAAAATAAATCCAGCACCAAAGGGTAAATGAGTTTGGACACTCCCTCTCATTCAGGGTTTTTATGTTTTTGTTATTTTTACTTTACTTCCTACATTTTAAATACACACAGAAAACGTCAGATATATGGAATTATGTAGTTAAAAAAATGTAAAATAACTCGACTAAATGTTTTTCGACAAAGCAAAGGGAGATTACTCTGAGGATTAAAATATAAAATCTATGAAATTTTCTTTTATATAATTACATATATCTTATTTCATATATTTGAAGTCTCCGTGTGTATATAAAATGTAGAAAGAAGTAAAAAAAAAAAAAAAAGTTAAATATTTTTCGACAAAGCGAAGGGTGGCTGCTTTGAGAATTTGAATATAAAATTAAAAATTAAAAAAAATGTAGATTTATTTTAATACATATAACATATAATTCTATATATCTTACTTCATATATTTGAAGTCTTTCGTGTGTATATAAAATGTAGAAAGTAGTAAAAATAAATAAAAGTTTAATATTTTTCGACAAAGCAAAGGGTCAGTACTTTTAGAATTTGAGTATGATTATTATTTTTTTTTATTATTAGTTATTTATTTATCTTCATATATTTGAAGTCTTCCATATGTAAAAGAAAAAAAACAACCTAGAAAGTAGTAAAAATAATAAATAAAATAATAAATAAAGTAAAGGGTGACTACTTTGAGAATTTTAATATTTATAAAAAAAATAAAAATGTTGCTTTATTTCACGTTTTTTTCTTTCCTACATAATTCCACGTATCTTACTTCATATATTTAATGTCTTACGTGTGTATATAAAACAGAAAAAACAGCGTAAACAAATTAAAAAAGTTAAATATTTTCCGACAAAGCAAAGGGCGAATACTTTGAGAATGTGAATATAAAACAAAAAAACAAAATTAGTCGAGTTATTTCACTTTTTTTCCTTATTTTTTTTTCCTTTTCTGCATAATTCAATACATATTATTTCATTTATTTATTTATAGAAACCAGTAAAAATAGTTAAAATAAACCGGTTAAAGCAGATGAGTCCAAAGTTTCGCTCGTGTACATGTATCTGTATATCTGTGTATCCGTGTATCCGTGTATCCGTGTATCCGTGTACCCGTGTATCCGTGTATCCGTGTATTGTGTGCGGCACCTTGAAGTGGGGCAGGGAGCAGATTGCGGAGGAGAGCGAGATGTTGGGTTCGTCCTTCTGTCACAGGCGCGCCGCTCTGCCAACATGACCAGCAGGACGAGGGCAGCTGTCCACACCCCCTGGCTACATGCCCCGCCCACTACCCCCCCCCAACCCCACCACCACCGCCACCGCCACCGCCAGCCTCACAAACCCACCCTATTTTTAATGTTCCTCAAGACACACAGCGCCCCCATCCTCACCAATTATCGTCACCTTTCAACTTGATTAGGACGGGTAATGAAATATTTCTGTGACAACATGACATCATTACGACCGTACGAACGCGCTCCATATTGTCGGTTTTGATTTGGTCGAGAGGAGCCGGGTTTACGCGAAACAGAACTAAAAGAAAAGAAAAAAAACAACAACACTGGCCTACATATTGTCTGCAGCCTAAATCCACACGTTCCCCGTTTCCATACGAGGCATCTGCTGTGTGAGGGCACGCGCTCACGGCGGCAAACGCTCCAGCCAAATCAAGGCCAACAGTTGTTCTCATTTTTTTATTTATTTATTTTTTTTTTAATATATACGTTTATTTTTTGCTGCTTCTGCTGAGGTTTTTCTACGCAGGTTCTGTTTAGGTTTAATTAAAAATGAGTTTCATGTTTTTTCAGCGACTGAGTTGAAATTATTTGCAGTGAAGCTTAAAAAAAAAAACGCCCAAAAAAGCAAAAAAATATGTACTTTTTTTTACTCTTCAAATGCAGTATTTTGTAATATAACCTAATAATTATATTGTTTTTGTTACTGATAAAAAGTGTGTTTAAATGTTTGCGTTTCACTTTTTGATTTGGGAATAAATGATTAAAAAAATACAAAAAAGTAAATGAAAATTAAAAATATATACTTTACTTACAGACCATATGCAAATAACTAAAAAAAAATAAATAAATAAATAAAAATCTATCTTATTTGGCAATGCTAATAATAATAATAATAATAATAATAATAATAATAATAATAATAATGCACAATATGAAAAAAAAAAATCTACCTTACTTGACAATATGCAAATAATAATAATAATAAATTAAATAAATAAGCATCCTTCATTTTAAGAACTGATTGAACGCACAAACACAGTACAGATCCCTTAAAGTTTTTAAAAGCATTTAGACCTGTCACTATAATCACTACATCAACATTTTTGGTTATTTTTTAGGTTTATGATCAGATTTAAGCCGTAAAAGTTTGAATTAATAACTCGTCTGACTCATTCCAGACTCAAACTAACGACTAAAGTGTCTCAATCTGCTGTTTATTTATCACAGCTCATGATTTTGAACAATATTGTAGATTTAAAATAGTTTTTGTGGTTTAAAATCTGCTCTTGGGTTTTCGTCCGTGGCGTAAATGAGTTTAAATATTATCGTTTATCGTCTGTATTTACTCCAGCGATATATCAAACCTCAAAACGTGTTATTACGACGGCGCTAAAAACATTACTGACGACTCGGAGAAACAAAAACAAAACAAAAACCAAACGTCTGGCTCCATATGGCTCGCTATGCAAATGTGGATTCTCGTGAGCCGAGCCGTGTGAACCAGTTCGCCGCTGCCCTGTGAATGACTCGCCGAATGAATGGCTCCTCCACACACACACACACACACACACACACACCCGTCCCAGCTGGAAGAGCCACCTCCGTCACGCACGCACAGCCCCCCTGAATGAGGCCTTTGTCCGCGGCCGGCTGGTGTCACCGAGGACGGGCTAATTGGGACGTCCGGGCGCTAACTTTTTCTACCTGCAGTTTCCAAAAAGACGGCCCCGTTCTCGCCGTCGTCGCTGTGGCTCCAGATTTTAAAACGACTCGAGCTGAACCGAAGTAAAAAAAAAAGAAACAGAACGATAAAAAGTCCCGTGTATCCGGTGTGGTGTTAAATGCCAGGGAGGAGAGGCGGGTTTCAGTCGAGGCTTAAACTGCAGTAAAGTCTGAGAGGATCTGACAGACAGGGGGCGCTGAATCATCAAACTGACTAAAACTAAACTGTTCTTAAATTAAACTGCAGTGTCTCGCAGTGGGATAGAGTGGAGATGTTTCATTTTCGGGCCATTTCAGACCAAACGGACGTCAGAAAGAGCGACGCGTTTTTACAACTAATGAGACAAAGTGATGAAATGAGTTTAAATGAGTTGAGTCGACCGTTTGCAGCTGTGAACACTTTATAAAGATTATGTAACGTGTTGTATTTACGTGGGCTTTGGGGATTTGAAGTGTGTTTAGGTCTTGGGGATTTTCTGGTGCTTTCTATGTGTCATATTTACTCAAAATATTTACTCAGAATCATAATTATTCTTTCTGATTTTATGCTCGGGATTTGTTCAGACAAGTTGTAAAAAAAATATGAATCAATTTCAATAGAACGAACTCTCTCTGGTACAAACTCTGTCAAATACAAATGTAATAAGTGAAGTAGATGCAAAATGTGTTTTCGCTAACTTTCTGAATCAAAGTGCAAAGAGCCGCTCTGGAGGCTTTAAAGAGCCGCTCCGGAGGCTTGAAAGAGCCGCTCCGGAGGCTTGAAAGAGCCGCTCCGGAGGCTTGAAAGAGCCGCTCCGGAGGCTTGAAAGAGCCGCTCCGGAGGCTTGAAAGAGCCGCACGTGGCTCTTCAGAGAGTGGTTGCAGACCCTGGACTCGGCTCTTTAGGGTCAGACTCTTTAGGGTCAGACTCTTTAGGGTCAGACTCTTTAGGGTCAGACTCTTTAGGGTCAGACTCTTTAGGGTCAGGCTCTTTAGGGTCAGACTCTTTAGGGTCAGACTCTTTAGGGTCAGGCTCTTTAGGGTCAGACTCTTTAGGGTCAGACTCTTTAGGGTCAGACTCTTTAGGGTCAGACTCTTTAGGGTCAGACTCTTTAGGGTCAGGCTCTTTAGGGTCAGACTCTTTAGGGTCAGACTCTTTAGGGTCAGGCTCTTTAGGGTCAGACTCTTTAGGGTCAGACTCTTTAGGGTCAGACTCTTTAGGGTCAGGCTCTTTAGGGTCAGGCTCTTTAGGGTCAGACTCGTGCTCAGAGTAAATGAGTCCATCACACTGTGACCTCAGACGCAGCATCTTCAGTTTGTTCACAGTTGCGTAGTATCGTCCGGTCAGAGCTGATATAAAGTGACTCGTTTTATTCAGTTTGATTCTTTGTGGGTGTTTGTGGCTCTTGGTGTCGATGAGCTCATTTTTAAACCTCTCTCTGAAAACTGTAGATTTCTGCCTTATGTTTCAGCTTAAGTGTAACTTTTTATGTTCCATTTACTAAACAATAACTTTTTTTTTTTTTTTTAATGAATCAACGCAACCGTCAAGTTCGGGAAAAAACGAGTTCCCATGGCAACAGTTTGAAAGTTTACCATAGAGCCCGGTTATCATTCCTTGTCCGCGGTGAGTTACGTGTTTGCGTTGACACTTCCAGACCAAACCGTTTCTCGTTTCAGTTTCCGTCGCCGCCGCTCGCCCTTTTGTGTAAACTCTTTATTTGTCGAGCACAAGTCCAGTGACATTAAAAAAGTCTTTGTTCTCTCTCCCAATATTTACACCATTTGGCTGCGTACGAGGCGGGAGGAGCGTCTCAGTCAATATTGTGTGTGCGTGTGTGTGTTCACGTGTGTGTTCTCGCGTGTGTGTGTGTGTCGTAGGCTGCAGCAGTTGGACCGTCACTGTCAAAGCAGCGCTCAGCAGGTGTGTGAGCTGCTGGCCAAACAGAACCAGCTGATGCACGAGAGGAACGCGCTCGCGGAGGAGACGCTCGGCCGACGCGGCGAGGTACGGCCCAAACTTTTAAGACCCCGGGAAGACGACGAACTTCACTCAGCGTCGAGAAGTAACTGAATACAACTACTGCGGATACACACTCTGAGTAACTAACTGTTGGTTTTCTGGCGGTTTCAGATTACAGATACTTTTCTAAATTAAAAGAAGTACACGGCGAAGCTTCACGGTGTAATTTACGGAATTAGTGAGGAAAAAATACAGAAAACACGGCTTAATTTGACATAAAAATGCAGAATAAACAGCAACAAAAGTACAGATGTTTGCGATTATACGTCATGTTTTTTACGCTATCATTTAAAGGCAGCTGTAAAAGTATTCCAAGTATTCAAAGTGCAGTACTCTGATTAGCCCACGTTACAGATTACGTCGCAAAATACATTTAAATTTGGATATTTAAAGTATTCTTCCCATCGCTATGTGTCGTTTTAGTTTTATATTGTGAGTTATTACTTGTTTTAACGATAATGTTCCAATTTATCCCAAACATAACTGTAAATATCAGCTACAAATATATACTTTTTTTTTCTAAATACTCTTCAGTTTCATCATCTTTTAAAATCTGAAACGTTCAAGTCCCTCACGGCGAGCGCTCGACCTTGTACCTCCGATTGGGAAACGCCGGTTTAAGATGTCCGCCATTTTCTCCCGAGTCATTTCTATTAAAAACGATGTTATATTTTCGTGAATGGCAGTTGATCGCACGCAGAGTAAAGCGTCTAATGGTCCACGTTTGTTTCTACAGGTTCCCAGCGTGAGACGAGTGGACGCTCTGATCACGTGACCGCAGGATCACGTGACCGTCCACACTTGACCTTCTACGAGTCGGACTGTTGAACGTATCTGTCCCCCTAATGGACACAATGTGAAATGGACTTGAAAACTGTGAGATTTTATAGTTTAATTCAGGTTTTTACTTCGGGATCCACCGATTTAACCAAAGTATCGATAAAGATTTGAGTATCTGCTGATCCCCGATACCAACCGATACCAGAGAGTAGTGAAAATATAATAGTAAAAATGATCGTGATGTGTTTTGTAATCGCAGAACAGCTTTGGAAAAATACAAGTTTAACATCATGAGACGTTTTGGACCAACACTGTTCAGTAAATCGTCTTATCACCGATTTATCGACCAAAATGAGATATCGACTGAACCGGAAATGTTCAATACAAAAACAAACACGTGGATTATTCTTCAGCCGTTTTGTTTCTTGAGGCTTTTTTTTCACTCAAGTTTTTATAAAATAATACAATAGAAAAAGAGATATAAGATTTGAGCTGTAGGAGGCTGGAAAAATCACTTCTATGATTCTTTATAGACACAAACTAAAGCTAAAGTCTTATTCTGCTGTTTATCTTGTGCACATAGACTGTATATACAAGAGGACGTAGCTAAACTGCTAACCCCTCGACTCTGACTGTACCTGCTGCTTCAGACTCGTCATTTTGATCTTAAATGTTCGTATTAACCCGCTCTACATGATCCTGGGTTCATTTTTTAAATTTTTTTATTTGAGTTTTTTTTTTTTGTGGGTTATTTTTAGTTTATTAATACAAATGTTTTGTTTATTTTCTTCATTTTTTTGTTATTTTGAGGTTTTTTTTGTTGAGTTTATTTTGAGTCATTTTTTGTTTTGTTTTTTTAAGTTATATTTAGTTTATCAATACATTTTTTGTTTATTTTCTTCATTT